>NW_027187460.1:61724755-61729283 GCF_028583685.1 Petaurus breviceps papuanus | reverse complement strand
CCCCCACCTCTAATTCTTAAGCCTTCATTATACCTGGTCCCCATAGACTCAAGCCTCACAACAGTCTCCAGGAACCCCCTCCTTCTTATACTATTCAAGCAAGTCTCTGTCTTCATGATGAGTCATTCTTATTTATTACTATTTACTTATGGTGCAACATTATTATTTGCTTCCCCTGTACCTGAGTGTTGGGGTAGTGTATCTTCTACTTAGAGCAGTATTTTCTGTTGGATCTCAGGGTTCAGAGAAACCCTCTGTAATCTCTCCACAATTGCCTTTGCATCCACCATTCTTTTCCAGAGTAACTGGATTTGGTTATTCAAATTACCTAAGGCTGTTTCCTGAAGTACCTACAAAAGGGAAGAAGGCTGTTATCAGCTCCTCCAGACAGAGGTGCCTAGGTCATGGGGAAAAAAGTATAGTCCTTTTCATACTTAATTGTCCTCTAAATGCTTTGTCTTTTAAAGTAGGTTATAAACTTATTGAGGGAGATATTATATTTTTCTTGTCCCATGTGTTTAATTTCTCACTGTTCCTGACAAAGATGTCTAGAAACATTTGTCCTGAAGCTCAGAAAGGCTTCACAGGTGTGGAGGAAAAAAATGTGAACAGTGGTTAATGTCAGAAAACAAGATTTAATTAGAATCAGTTCATCTTCCTTACCTATTCTTACTCATTTTTCAGGGTTTCAGAACCAATGTTGATGAAAACATAGATAGCCAAACATAGGCAGAAGGAGAAAGGAGAAATGCATGAGAAAGGGAAGTGGGTGAAACCACTTTTGTCTCTATTTAAAGAAACTAGGATATTTTCTCTATAAAATATCATAATCACAGTGCCTCATGCTTGGCACTTAATATCATTTTAGTATCTATTCTATTAGTATTCTATTAAGATATCTATTCTTTTAGTCTACTAGACTAGTGGTTTCCAAAGAGGGTTCCTTGTAAAGTTAATCAAGTGCAGCTCTCCTGAGAACTGCTGCTGTGAATAACTTTAAGGATCTAATCACATAGTATAATGAACTCTCTCTTAAATCAGAAATAAACTAAAGCAAAACATTCAAGAAACTAAAGCACAACATTCACAATAATATAACATGACAATTATTACTAAGGTGGCCACATAGTCTTAAACAAAACATATCATTCAGTAAGTCATAATCTCCTCAATCAAAATAAAGTACCCATCTAAAATCTTCTTTCATCTTGATTGGAGGATGGCTTCCAATCATCCTTAAGTCAATCATTCTTAAGGGGTAGTGGAAAGTACAAAGGCTATCCACCCCTAGGTCACAGTAAGTTACAATATCATCAGTCACTACTGAGTACCCAAGTAAAATTCTCTTTCATCTTGACTCAAGGTTGGCTTCCAAACTCTTGCTTGGATTCATCCAACTCTTGACTAGATTCACAGATGGGCAGCTCTCTGTTCCTGTTCCATATTGTAGCTCACAGGGACTGCTCCATCCCAAGCTCTTCACAATTTCTGTTTCTAGGAAAACAAAGCTCAACAGGGCTACAACAATATTTACACACATTGCCAGCACTATCATCTCAATTCACTTTCTGTCTAAGAAACCAACACAAATCAAGAATGCTTCTGTCTGACAAAGTAACACAATTCAACAGACAGAATGCTTTTGTCTGACGAAGTAACACAAATCAATAGACAGAATGTTTCTGTCTCCTAAGTAACACAATTCAACAGATTGCTTCTGTATCACAAAGTAACACCAACACAGAACAACAGACAGAACAACAGAGCACTGACATCACAAACATTCTCTCTCTTAGCTCTTAGTCCCAGCTCATGCTCAAGCTTTTATCTGCTCTGCTCCTTCCTGTCCCACCCCCCTCCTGTTCTGTCCTTCCTGTTCTGCAATTTCAGCAAGTTCCTCCCACCATAGGCGACATGTGATGACCTTGGGCCCTGTTAAGGGCAGGGAAGGTCTCCAAACTCCCTTAGGCCTATTAAAGGTGACACAATATATACTGTTTCCAACAAAGACTTGAAACAATCCAAGGTGAGATTCAAAGGCACTTGATTAGATGAAACAAGGAACAAAGTACTACTTTGCTTGCCATTATATCCTCTCACCTAAAGACTGATGCAAGCAAAACAATTTATAGGAGTTTGGAACCAACCAATTAGAAGACAGATTGAGTTCTGCCCTGACCTTTGGTAGCCAGTGGAAGAGTTGTGCCTCAAACATCATCCCACCAATTCCATTATCACTCAATATTCAACTCTCTTCTCTGCTACTAATGGCCTGAAGCTTTCTCAACTTCTTCCTTTCTGTACTTGACAGTGGTCGCTCTGGAAAACTACAATCATGAACTGGGCACCTGTAAGTTCAAGCAAGGTGGGATTTGTGCTATTTTCTTTTTTGGAGTTCAGTTTCCCAGGCTCAGGCTAAATTGTAAACATCTGAAGGATTAATCTCCTTTGAACCCTCATAATTCACAGTTGTGCTGAGTCACATAGGTTTCATGCCTTCTGGCTCTGAGCCAATCAGGGGCTGAGTGTTATATATTCTGGGAGTTTGTCATTTTGCTGTGGGTGTTTGTTTATGAGAAGGACTTTTTGATTCCCTGGATGGGATTCTGAGTAGCTGTTTGTTAAGACCTCCCCCCCACTGCTGAAAGTTTGTGCTCCCCTGATCCAGTGGTGTATGTAGGTCATTGGATTACTTTGTTCAGACAGAAGAAGCCCTGTGTGTTGAATCTCTGTGTTAATTTCTCTGCTTGTATATTCTACTTATCTGTAAATAAAGTAAGATTGTTGATCCCTTCAAAAGCTGTCTTTTCTTCAGAAAAGCAGATCAAAGAACGTGTGCTGGAAGGCCATCCTGGGTCTGTTAGGGAGCTTGCTAATACAGCATCTCTATTCTACCCTCCAAATTATGTGTACAGATTGTTCTCAGATCACCTTACTATGATGTCCCTTTGCTGGCTCTATGCCCCTGGGTAGAGAGTAACAGCCTCATTTGTCTATGTTTCTGTAAGAGGGAATGATTTTTATGGCACTGAAATTCACTTGCTGGCTTACTATAACATCAAATTAACAATTATTATTTATAAACTTGTCCTATCTCCCAGGATATACTCAAGGATTTTTTAAAAAATGAAGTTCATTAAATCAAATTACTTTCACTAAAAATATTATTAATGATTAGTGAATGCTAAGTTTTTTGTACTATTAAAAAGTAAAATAATAAAAATATTGCTTATCCTATCTTTATTTCATCCTTTTTAAGGTCTATTCTTATATATTTTTTATAATGAATTAGCATTAGTATAGTAATATATGTATATAATGTATAAATAATCATTTTCAGAGGGGCATGCTCAAATTTTTTTTTACTAATAGAAAAGGATGTCAGATCAAAAACAAAAAATTGGAGACCACAGTATTAAATTGTAAGCTCCATTAGAGCAGAGGCCATGTCTTATGTAAAATCACTTAGCACAATGTCCTATAAAGAGTAAGTGCTTAAATATATCTGTTTATATAGACATAAACAGATATATTTATTTTATATATATATATATATAAATAGATTAAATATATCTAAGCACATATTTAGGTACATAGAGACACATAGGACAGTAATACATATATATATATACATATGTGCTTGTATGTGTATATATTTAGATAAATATATATTTAGATGCCTAGAAATACATAGGATAATTCGTGTATACACGTATATATATATATGTATATACAATATAATATATAACATGTATATATATATGTGTGTGTGGTATAAAGTATAAGAATATTGGAAAGGCATGGAGGGACCAGGTTGTGAAAAGCTTTAAAAACCAGCTGGATTTTATACTTGATCCTACAGGTAATATTGAATGGGGGAATGGGGTCTGACATGGCCAGACCTACATGTTAGGAAGATCACTTTGTAGCTGAGTGGAAAATGGACTGGAGTGAGGAGAGACTTGGGGCAGGGAGACCAACTAGCAGACTATTGGTATAGAAAGGCTGGGAGGACCTGCACCAAGGTGATGGTAACGTCAGAGGAGAGAAGGGACCTCTATGAGAGATAATATGAAGGTAAAAACGATAGCACTTGGCAACAGATTGGACATGCCTGGGGAAGGGGGGTGGGAGAGTGAAGATTTGTGGATGACACTTAGATTTTGAGCCTGGGAGGATGGTAGTGGTCTTGACAGTGATAAGGAAGCTAGGAAAAGAGAATTGGGGATTGGGGGGGGTGTAGCAGCAAGCACCCCAAGCGTCCTCAGGATTTGCTGCCAATACAGGTTCTTAGATCTGCTTTGATTAAGGAAAGCAACTCAAAATGGCTTAACAAGCTTACTTTAATCAGTCAATCATGTATCGTTTACTTCATTCAGGGGAAAAAGGTCAGCACCCTGAACTTCAGAATATATAGACAGAATTATCAAGACAGAAACAGATCAAGTAGACAGATTTCCAAACTGTCCAACCATTACATCCATACCAAACAACATCTGGGTTTCAAAGGGGGGGGGGGGGGGGGGGG
>NW_027187460.1:61658507-61724655 GCF_028583685.1 Petaurus breviceps papuanus | reverse complement strand
GGCATGCGCTCTGGACAACAGCTTTCCAGAGTTTCATCTGATCAAATCACAGAACACTTCTCAAAGTGAGCCCCAAAACAAAGCCTCACATCAGGGCTTATATAGCCTTCTCCTGGCTCAAAGAATGTAACAACCTTATTGACCCACTGGCCAATCAAAAAGTATCTACTGAAAAACAAGCCTCCCACCCCAGGCTCCAGGTGCACTTTAGCCTGGGGCACGGAAGATCTTTAAAATTTACATTCCCATTAAGGGGGGGGGGGAGATAATAAGGTCAATTTTGTACAAAACTAGGCTGAAATACTAGAACTGAGGCCCAGGAGAACATACCATTCTGGGAGGGATCTAGTTCCAAGAAAGTATTCAGAGTGAGTCAGAAAAAAAATGTTTTAATAAAGTCTTAGAGATAAGACCAGATTTACATTAAGTAATGGTTGATAATTAAAGATTAGTGAGAACTATATTAAATTGTACTTTAGAGTTTGCTATCTTCAAACATTATCTTTAATTCCAGTGCTTGTTAATTTACATAATATCAACTGCTTTAATAATCTTTTTGTGCAAAAGATGAAAGAACAACATTTTAATTTCTCTCTCAAAATACATCTGGCTTTAAGTGTGACAATTTGGACCCCTGGACCAAGTCCCTGCCACCTGGTGGCAATATAGCCCATAGGTACTGCTTTTGAGAGTTGCATAAATCTCTTGACAATTGAATCTGCAAAGCAAAAAATGTAATAATAGCTGACATTTATACAGTGCTTTAAGGTTAACAAAGCATTTTTACGCATGTTATTTTGTTTGATCCACATGACAAGCTTGCCCAGGTCAGTGCTACAAGATATTCACATCCCCATTAGACAGATGAGGAGATTGAGCCTGACAGAATTCCCATGGCTGACCCAAGGTCCCTCTTTTAAATGTGCAGGATAAAGCCTCAGGTTCCCCTGACTCCAAGGCTGTAGTACTCTTTCTACTACATAGTGTTACGTAACTTCCATATAACATAACAAAGAGTATAAGGCAAAATAGAGAAGAGAAAGAGCGGGGGCAGGGCGGGGGGGGGGGGGGGGGGGGGGGGGGGGGGGGGGGGGGGAGCCAGAGGGGAAGGAGGGAAAAAGAGAATAGAAATGAGAGACCAGAGGAATAAAGCAGGGGCTCACCATTCTATAAGAGGTTTAAAAAAATCAAAGTCATTGCCTCAATACCCATGGAATTTCAATGAGTGAATTTTTTTTTTTTTAAGCAATCGGGGTTAAGTAACTTGCTCAAGGTTACACGGCCAGTTATTTCTGGGTGTGTGCTGAGTATCCTAGCCCGGATTTGATCCAGGTCATCCCAACACTGGAGCCGGTGCTCTTACTCGCTGAGCCACCTGGCCGCCCCTAAGCAATTGGGGTTAAGTAACTTGCTCAAGGTTACACGGCCAGGTGTTTCTGGGTGGGTGCTAAGTGTCTGAGCCCGAGATTCGATCTCCAGGTCTTCTCAACACTGGAGCCGGTGCTCTTACTCGCTGTGCTACCTGGCGGCCCCCAATGAGTGAATTTGCCCAGTAGACTGTAAGCCCCTTGACTAGAGAGATTGTTTTGTCCTTTATCTTGTACCTCAGCACCTAGTACAATGCATGACATATATGATATATGTTTTATTGAATTGAACTGAGTATTTAACAAGGATTGGAACAAGATAGGGGAGGGGATCTTCTGATTAATGAATACCCAGGTCTACTTGGAAAGATTACAAGAGGCAGCTGGGTGGCACAATGAATAGAGCACCAGCCCTGGAGTCAGGAGGACATGAGTTTAAATTCGGCCTCAGACACTTGACATGCTTACTAGCTGTGTGACCTTGGGCAAGTCACTTTACCCCATTCGCCTTGCCTTCCCCACTCCATAAAAAGAAAAGATTGCAGGGCACAGACTTTTGTCAGAAGGAGCACATCCCAAAGAGATAGATGTTCACCCTAACCTAGTTTCTTACAGAGAGGACATGAGGAAGTACTTTTACTTATTGATTGCCAACATAATAAGTGGTTATGTTAATTGGTGGGATGAGCCACTACCACCCCCCATTTAAAAAAGAAAGCTATGAAATTGCTCAATTTTTTCTTTTTGTATGGGTTCATGGTCTTTCAGGCTTGAACATAGGAAGGAGAAGGAAAGGAATTTCTCTCTTTTGCTCCCCCAGTATCAGAAAATAGTGACTTAAAAGAGAAACATGTGGTGAGGAGCATGAATTTGCCCCCCACTTGCACAGGTGAGTCTGAGAAGGGAGGTTCTGAGCCTCCACTTCCTGACTTCCTCCTTTTAACTTTCTGTTTACTTTTCTGAGTAAAAGTAGGGAACTAAGAGTCTCTAGGATTGATTTTTTTCTCCAGCCTTGGGAGTTGCCTCCTGGGTAATCCTAAATTTGAGAGTTCCCAAGTTTCTGAGTTGGAGAGTGGTGCACCAGCTTCTCATGGGAGATTTAATTAACCAAGCAATTCTCTATAGG
The DNA here is from genome assembly GCF_028583685.1 of Petaurus breviceps papuanus. Classification (NCBI taxonomy): domain Eukaryota; kingdom Metazoa; phylum Chordata; class Mammalia; order Diprotodontia; family Petauridae; genus Petaurus; species Petaurus breviceps. The sequence goes on along the minus strand of NW_027187460.1, from coordinate 61,722,162 downwards.
GAAGGGAGTCCTTCACAGAAGGCTGGTGTGCAGATGAAGGACTAAAGCCCTGCCATGAGGAGCCAACCAGCTCTCCATGATGTTGTAGTATACAAACGGTGAGTGTTCATTTACTACTTCCCCATGTCTGTGCCTTCCTAGAGGAATGTAATGGGATATTTGTCTACTTCATATTTCTGTACTTGTTCATGGGCTCCAGCAGCCCCTTTGTATCTTCTGCATTTCCTGCTGCATAGGAAATAAAAGAACTCCCATACCCAATACCCACATTGTACACTGAGAACCTATGTAGGAGTTGCGGAAACTGTTACACACTTTGGGGAAAATCTAAAAGCAAACCATATGGAAGCTTTTTCATATTTCTCTAGAAATTTCTTCTGGGATGTTGGTCTTGGGTCAAAGAGAGTCAATGCCCTCTTGGGAGACAGCCTCCAAGATCAGATCCAGGTTATAAGAGCCCAGAGTGCTTGGTGGCCTCTGGTGCAAAGGTGACAGGTGTGTAGCTGCCCTTTCCAATTTTCACAGATTCAGAAAGTGAAGAACAAAGAAACAATAAACTTTGGCCCAAGTCCTCTGAGGGTGGTAAACTGCAGATTTTTCCTTCCTTAACCCAATGTTGGGTCCTACTTTCAGTGGAATGTAAAGTAGCTAAATGACACCATTGTCATGGATTTAATTTTTCCCTTACTTCATTATCATTTTAAGCCTGAATTAACCACAGAGTGAAGTGAATTCAGGATAATTATTTAGAAAATTCAGGCTGATGAACCACACTCATATTAAATAAATAGACAATTCAGACAAAAGTCTGGATTGTTTTGTTAAAACTATTGGGCTAATTGCCTCAATTCTCTACTTCAATTGACAAATATAGACAGTCTAATTCTTCACTTTCATCATAATGAACTCAGATGTTGTATATTTACTCTCATGGATAGACTGCACTTGCCAGCAAGTCATCTACTGAACCATAGGACCGGCCTCAGAACAACCAGGGGTCTTGCTCCCTTTCCTTCCCATAGATGGAATGTATTTAGCAACTCAGTCCCTCTCCCTTCAGAGAGCTGTGGCTTTATTTTCAAATCTCGTGGGTCAGCCTGACTGCTTTTTTATACTCCTGAGGCGTTTGTAGGTTCTAATTTAACTGCTTGTGAACAGGTCTCAAATTCTTTGCTACTCATGCAAAGTATAATATCAGCATGGATTCACTAGTAAACGTTTAACAACCAGCTTTTGATGGGGGGTGGGATTGGGGGGGGAAGCTTTTTCTCATTAACATTTTTCCATCTCTTCTTAAATCTATCTTGACAGTCAACAAAACAATCAATCAAACCTTGATATGTAGCTTCATTGATTTTCAAAGGTAGAAATGCTCATGCTGAAAATTTAAAAATTGGTTAAGATTCCAAGTTCCCAGTCTAACTTAGTAATGCAACACATCTATTATCTCCAGAACAGGAGATAATAGTCTGAGCCTCTCCTCTATTTTATTAAGGATTAAATAAGATACAACACATAGCTTAGCTCTATTAATCAATAGTTTTATCACTAACAGCTCAGTAAAGAAGGTAAGAACAAAGCACAAGTATTTAAACTTTATAAGCCCATAGCAAGCATAGAATTTAAAGTGATAACCTACAGTGACAGTCAGATGGTCAATTGAAGAGAGGAAAAGGGGAGAGAGGGAAGAGTTTCTCTTTCTCCACTGGAAAATAGATGGGTCCAAAGTATAGTTTTCACCCAGGACATATTTCACATTTGAACTGTCCTGACTTTCTGGGCTCAGAGGACTCCTCTTTGCCACTTTGGGTATTTAGACCTCAATCATTGGTTCTCCATGGTGTCAACCTCACCTCTTGCAGGAGAGACCTCTATTTCCACCTTCCTGCTTGCTTAACTTCCCATTTAATTTATCCATAAGATGGTGGAGGGAATGGAGGGAAGTTCTAGGACAAAGCTTGTAAATATGGGGCTATCATCCAGGAAGTCAATTCCTTTCCTCCCAAACCTCTAAAATTCCTATTTGCTGTGAGTGTGGCCCAAAACTGGTAATATTAAAATATATGAAAGACTCTTAAGTGGCATAGGACTATACTTGTTCTTCTTGGCCTCAAAGGACCAAACTGGGATCAATGGGTAGAAATGATAGAGAAGCAGATTTTGATTCAATATACCGAAAAATGGTTGTTTTGTGGAGGGCAGTCACTGGGCATCTTCAAGTGAAGCCTGGATGATTATTTATTGGCAATGGTATGTATAAGCTTTGTACCTTCGGTAGAAGTTGGACCAGAAGTTGGACTGAATTCATTCTTAGCTCTATAATTCTATGATTTTGTTTTTGCAAGCAATTAGGGCTAAGTGACTTGCCCAGGGTCACACAGCTAGTAAGTATCTGAGGTTACATTTGAACTCAGGTCTTCCTGACTTCAGGGCCAGTGCTCTATTCACTGTGCCACCTAGCTGCTCCCTAATTCTGTGATTTTTGAGCTAGGTCCTCACTAAATACCTTTGGATGATGATCAAAAATTACTTCTGGATTCTATCCATGTGGTAGGTTTGCCACTCCCTTCTAGTCTTCCTTCTCCATTATAGATAACTTCTACTTGTCACATTCAGTATAAATACGAGGCATCTATAATGAGCTATTAGTCATTCATAAGGTGATAGGACCAGAGAGATAGAGTAGGAAGGAACCTTAAATGCTATATAGTCCAACTGTCTCATTTTACATTGAAAAACTGAGGCCTAGAAAAGTTAAATGACTTGCTCAAGGTTACACAATCAACTGAATGTGTTTATTAAGCACTGGGAGTAAAAAGATAAAAGTGAAACTGTACCTGCCCTCACAAAACTTGCCTTCTATTAGAAGAAACAATGTGTACATATAACAGTCAATAAAACTGGAAATCATACCTAGGTTTTCTGACTTTAAATCAAGTGTTTCTCATTCTAAAACACTGCCTTCTAAATCTAAACAGATTGGAAGCTATCATAGAAAACCAGAATTGGAAAGGTTTCTTATTCAATGAATCAATCCCTCTTACAATACAGGGTATCCTAAAAGTCTTAGTGTTGCTTTAAGCTTTAGTAGTTTAATACCACAGTAAGACTTTCGGGACACCGTATACAACTACTGCTTCAAGAAGTCAATTCAACGGTCATAGGTTTAGACCCAGAAGGGATGCTACAGGTCATTGAGCTCAACCTCCTTATTTTACAGATGAGGAAACTAAGGCCCTGAGATCTTAAGCAATTTGCCTAAGATCCCGCTGGTAGGAAGCAGCAGAGGCAAGGCCTGAAAGCAGGGTCTTTGTTTCTGGAGCCAGTGTTTTTTCCATGATACCAGGCTGCCTCCTTCTTTACCAGGCATACTAGAGGGCTCAATTGGCCTCTAGAGCAAAGAGGATTTTGCCTACTGGACCTTCAGATGCAGTTGGAGGATGGCAGGAAGGTGAAGAGTCAAGAGGAAATTTATTTTTAGAGATAAGGGCTCCTCTCCATAGGAAATTTTTCCACCTAGGGACTATTGTTCGTCTCCCTCACATCGACCGTGAACTTGGTGACTATTAGCTATTCCATCAGCTGAGTTTTTTTCGGATCTCATTAAAAGAGAACCAGACAGCACATGCTCTAATTGATGGCTCCTCAATTAAAATTTAATCCTTCACAAGCTGTTAGGGTCCTTAAAGAGGAGGAAAAACCCAGGAGGTTATGCCTAGAGCAGGGGAAGGAAAGTCTTTTCTCTAACACTTTACTGTCAGATGAGTTTTCAGGTATTTCATTCTAATGATGCTGAGACATGAAATAGAAGTATCTTATTTCGAATCAGCACCTTCTTCCTCACAGGTAAAACACATCTAACTAGATAATCTGTAGCTACACAGAGATCAGGCTACATATGCAGAGGATGTGCCACTGCCAGCAGGGGTTGAAGCCACAGAAAAGGCCACCTGCCCCCAAACCTGTCCTCTATTAGACCTGTTAGAGTAATACTATCTATGTTATGACTCTGTATTAGAGTCTTACCTCTGAAAGTCACTGTTAGAAATGTAAATAGGGCATATAGGAAGGTTATACATTTATCCATTAGCACCCTCAGGCTAGCTGTGTGATCCTGGGAGAGTCACTTAACTGAGTTGCCTCAGTTACCTCATCTGTAAAATGAGCTAGAGAAAGAAATTGCAAACCACTCCAGGATCTTTGCCAAGAAAACCCCAAATGTGGTCACAAGGAGATGGATACAACTGAAAGAACTTAACAACAACTCTCATAACTCTCAATCCATTCCCAGAGAGAAGGACCCTGCAGTGATGGAGTCAGATGTCTAGAGCATTGGAAGCTATGGGCATCCAGAGAAGGCATGAAAGTGCTGGGAAAAATGGATAAGGCCAAAGCTGATTGGAGGAGGATACCCAGAAGGGAAGCAGGATAATCATGAGTTCATGTTCATTGAGTACTTCAAGGTTTGTAAATATTATGTCATTTGATCTGTACTCATTGCATCAACAAATATTTATTAAATGACTATTAGAAAAGAGACAATGAGTTTCATATCCTATTGACCAAGGAAAGAGTAGTTTGATACCCTGAAGAGAAGATCTAAAGGGAATCTGTTCAGGGTAGAAGTGATAAGAAATTTAGAGACTCATATTGAGTCAATCCATGAATTATAGAAGGGGGAAACTGACAATAGAAACACAGAAAGGAATGTCAGGATGAATTTAATCCTCTACTTCAACTTAAATATGAACAGTTGTGATCTCACTAAATTACATTTCCCTCCAGCAAGGCAGATTGAAACCCATCCATGCCTGCCTATTCTGTCCTCTTGTCCCTGAGGAGTCCATTCATTGGGGGAATCTTCCTTGCTTTCCCCTGACATTGTGGGGTTGCCAATGGAGCAAAATAAAGACTGGTCTCTGATTTCCCCTTGTGCTCCTCCTCCCATCTTCTTTTTCAGTCCTGCATTCCTCTGATGACACTCTTTACTCAGATTCTAATTGTACAGTCAGTTCTGCTATAACGTGTGTTTCAGGAAAATACAAACTTGTTCCAACATGACTATTAGATTAGAGAACATTTGTAGTATAACTCAGATTTTGAGTTTGCTCAAGAAATACTTAGAATGCAGAAAACTGCAGTACTTCATAGTAACCTGCAGTCTACTATCCTTACAGAGCTCACTTCCACAAGCAAACTTCAGGTCTTTCTCAAGGCAATTGTGTATCTTCTGGTGCAGTAGGAACTGTAGTTAGAGGAGGGCTAGGCTGAACCTCTCCCACTCTTTCCAACATGTCTTCTGCCTAATTGCATTGAAGGCCTAGCAGCAACTTAAGGTCAATGACATAGTCATTATTGATTGTAGCATTTGTATATTTATTTTTTTTCCCCATTTTGGGGGGGAGGCAATAATGGTTAAGTGACTTACCCAGGGTCACACAGCTAGTAAATATCTGAGGCCAATTTTGAACTTAGGTACTTCTGACTTCTGGGCCAAGGCTTTCTCCACTGCACCATCCAGTTGCACCATTGTAGTATTTGTATATATCTTAACCATTCGGTGCTACCATTTTTGTTTCGTTCTTCCCTATTTTTTTTTGATGTGTCACTGATGAAGGTTTTGAGCATTGTGTCTCTGATTCCATTTTCCCCTTAAGCTCTGTGGTTTTTATTGCCTGATTTTGCAGAGCATGGTGTTTTGGGGGAATCCATAATGGGAAATTACAGCAGAACTGTCTGCATTTCTGTATTTGCCTTAAGCTGCATTCTGCTCACCACCACCCTATTCCTTTCCAATGACTTCCCAGGGATGCTCATTTCCATTTCTTCAGAGATTACGCCACCCAACAAACCTGGTAGAATATTGGTGATGAAAAAGATGAATCTTTGTTTCTGCTGAGGGCCAGGGATCAACCAACTAATCAATCAACAAGCATTTATTAAGCATTTGTGTGTTAAGTACCATGCTAAACTCTGGGGGTACAAAGAAAACATGAAAAACTGCCCAGCCCTCAAGGCTCTCCCTCCCTAATTCGTAAGAAAAAATGTTGAAATAGGAACATCCACGCTACATACAGGGAAGGTAATCTTAGAAAGAAGGGCTCATGTGACTTGGGAGGGGGGCAGGGTTCACTGGTAAAGGTCTCCTGCATTTAAGGTGAAAAGTGAAGTTACTTTGCTTAACTTGCCCAGAGTCTGGTTCAAGATGAATGAATGGATTTGGAGGTTGTCTTGGACTCCAAATGCCCCACTGTATGAGTGGTATTTTCTATCTTACACTAAGCCTAGATGTCTGAGCCAGACCTTTGACTTCCGGAGGAATCCTGCCTTTACTGTGCTATTCTGTCTTCAGTTTTCTAGAATCAACACCAAGACTTGGAGCTACCTTTGACCCTCGAAATGATTGTTCACACCTCCTTCTTCAGTGAACTACATCCTCCTCTTTGTTCACTGAAATCACTGATTCTAAGATTGGTTTGGAATTTTGTTCTAACATCCTATTATCTTGATTAAATTGACCAGATGGACAGAATTGGCTACCCAAATGACTAAACTCCTGACTTTCCCATTCTGGATTTAGTCTCTGATTGGTCTTCCAGGCTTAGCCTTGGTCATCCCATTGAGGGTGGGCTAGCCAATACCCAGTTAATCATTCATAAATATTCCACTAAATTCAGTCTCCTTTTATTCATTTGTAATGTGGCTCCTTGGGAATTTCTCTCTGAGACTATAATTAATTATGTTCACTCATTGGACTGTGCCCCTGAGACACTTATGAAATTAGAAGACAATTTATAGGACAATCTGGATAGGCTGGCATGGTTTTTCCTTCACAATGGCAGAGTGTTAGATTTATGTAATGAGACTTCTTGACTTATACTATGATTGACTATGATCTGTAAAGCAATGTCTTCAAACAGAAATAAGCACAGAAGTGGTATTTTCACCAAATTCTTGTACTGCTTCCCTTCCTTTCCCATTCCCCTCATTATTTAGGGCACAGCTTTCCAGAAAGTCTCAAAAGTTTTCTTTTCTGAAACTGATGAATTTATGTCTTTTGGACCATAACCCGAGAAGAATGCTTCCAAAGAGACTTGTTCAAAAGTAAGCCTTTTAACCCATTAATAAATCAATAAATGTTTGTTATCTATTATATTCCAGGCCCTATGTTCAAGGAGCTTACATTCTAACAGGGGAGCCAAGAAAGACACACACATACTTGTAATATTAAAAATACCAAATACAAATTAATTAAATGCAAAATAGTTTAAGAAGCAGGGGCACTAACCATTGGAAGGATCAGGAAAGTTTTCATGTAGACAGAGGTTGTGTTTGAGTCTTCTTTTGAATAAAAAATTCTATGAAGCAGAGATGAGGAGAGTCTTAATTCCAGGTAGCCCATTAGCAAGGAGGGTTGATGGGAAGTGTAGTTTTTCCCAGCTGAAGGAGGGACTCGGGGATCATGGGAAATTGAAGCCTAATGAGCTAATGGAAAACCAAGGAACTTTTGCTATCAGGGGAGAAAAGAGGTGAGGGGAGATGGACACTATTGTTGAGTGGATGGCAGGGACTGGATATCCAAGACTGGATATGATCATGGAGCCTTGTCTGGCTCAGTGACCCACATAAGGAGTGATCTGCCTGAACAGAATTTGCTGTTTGACTGGATTTCCCTGCTTATTCATCTGTGGGATATGGTGAAGTTATCTCCCTCCTTTTTCTCTCCCCTGCCTCTCTGCTTCTCTGCCAACAGGCATTGCTATTCTTAGGAATTTTCCCCTGTATTTAAACCTTGCTGTATGTATTTTTACAAAGGGCTGTGTCTACACATAAAAATAAGCTGATTTTTGCTGCATTTTAAGCAAATGCTTGCTATAAAAGAGTGTATCTTTTCAGTGACCAAAGACTTAATCATGAGCCTATATTAAGGTTCCTTACTGAATGCTTTACAAAGAGAGCTCTACAAGTATAGAGAACAATCATTGTAAAGACATGAAGGTAGGGGAAGGAGAATCAGATATGAGGAACAGCAAGAAAGTCAATCTGGCTGGATAACACAATAGAGGAGGGGGAGTGATGTATATAATGAGGCTGGAAAGATAGACCATTCCTGTTACATGCTTATAACAATAGTTTTGGCTTCCTCTTGCTGTAACCCTCCTTTCCTCCCAGCTGGGGCCAGTCAAACCCATCTTCAGTCTCAGTCACTAAGTATCTTATACATAACTCAACCTCTAAGACCAGTCTGGCCCTCAGGCCCTCCCAATCAGAAGCACAACTCATAGGAGACTTGACATCCATTCGGTGCTGTTTTGAGGCCCACTCTAACTTCATATACTTGTTCTAGCAAGCAGGCTATTTCTTTGTTCCTTGTGACCAGTTTTATATCATTGTGCCTTAGGGACAGTAGGGTATAGTGGAAATAACATTTGACTCAGAGTCAAAAGACCTAGGCTCAAATCCCATCTCCTCCCTTTTCTAGCATGGGCAAAGCACTTTGGTTCTCTGAGACTTGGTTTCCTCATCTATAAAATGGGATTGATATTACTTGAACCCCATGGAGCTCTCATGGGCAAAGTGCTGCAGACTCCAAAGCACTACATAATATGAGTTTTCCTTATTATCCTAGTTCTAACAACCAGGCCTGAGGCCTTGCCTTGGTTACCTGCTTGGCCCACCAGTTTCTCTGCCTTGTTTCCCCTTCTATCCTCCTGGAGAATAGAATCCTGTCTCTAAAGAAAGGCAACATCAACAAACATTTATTAAGTGTCTGCTGTTTACAGGCATGGAACTAGGTGCTGAGGCTATAATGTCACATCTGTGAGCTTACATACTCTGGACCCCAGGTTACAGCTGGAATTTGCAAACTAATCAATTAAGTACATTGGCTATAGTTTGATTTCTCAGTTTACTTCGGCAGGCTTTAGCCATTTACGTGACTTGCTCATCTAAAGTAAATACCAATTAAAAAGAAAAGCCAAAAATTCTCTTATCATACCAGCAAATCAACCTCAGAATTGATGGCCTCCCTTCTTCCTGCTTGGACCTCAACCTTCTACCTGTTTTAGCCAAGCTATCTCTTTGCCTTCTGTCCACTGTTGAATCTATTCGCTAGGAGTGCCTTGGACATCAAAGGTGCTTAATGAAGGCTTGAATGATGCAGTGGAATGAACATTGGATTTGGGGTCCAACAACCTGGGTTTGAATCCTAACTGTACAATTTGCACTCCAGTGATTTGGGGCAAATCATCTTTTCTCTCTGGGTCCATTGCCTGCCCCCCCCAGCATTATGAGAATTTTATTTTTTCTAAGGACATGCAACAATAGTTTCCAAAATTCACTTTTATCAAATTTTAGGTTCCAATTTTTTTTCCCTCCTCATGATGGCATGCAATCTGACATAGGCTATACATGTACAGTCTTATTAAACATATTTCCACATTAGTCATGTTGTGAAAGAAGAATCAGAACAAAAAAGGAAAACCATGAAAAAGAAAAAAAGAGAGAAAATAGTATGCTTTGATCTGCATTCAGACTCCATAGTTCTTTCTCTGGATGTGGATAGCATTTTCCATCATGAGTCTTATAGAAGTGTCTTGGATCAATTATTGCTGAGAAGAGCCAAGTCTATCAAAACTGGTCATCACACAATATTGCTGTTACTGTATACAGTGTTCTGGTTCTGCTCACTTCACTCAACATCAGTTCATATGTTTCCAGGTTCTTCTGAAATCTGACTGCTCATCATTTCTTATAACACGATAGTATTCCATTCCATTCATACACCACAACTTGTTCAGACATTCCCCAATTGATGGGCATGCTCTCCATTTCCAAAAAGAGCTGCTATAAATATGCGCCCATTTTTTTTTATCTGCAAAAATGAAAGGGTTAAACTAAATGACGTATAATGGACCTTTTAACTCTCTATATTCACATATATGTGTATATATTATATATATAATATATATATAATGAATTGAACTGAATCTTTCTGATACTGAGGCCATATATTGTAGAGGAGATTCATTCACTGGGTGAAGGTCACCTTCCAACTTGAATATTCTATGATAACTTCCAGCATGTCTGGGCTTAAGATACAGTGTGGCAGAAGGGAAAAGCATTGGATTCAGAATCAGAGCACCTAGGTTTGATTTTCACATCTGTTTACTGTTACTTGTACATGTTACCTCATCCCTAGCATATTGCACAGTACACAGAAGGTACTTAATGTGTGCTTGTGATCAATTGTCTGACTTCAAGAACTTACTAGCTAGGTGACCCTGGGCAAGTCACTTAACCTCTGTTTAACTCAGTTTCCTCAACTGTAAAATGGGGGTAATAATAGTAATTACTTCCCAGGGTTTTTATGGGTATCAAATACTATATTTATACAGCAATTAGTACAGTGCCTAGCACTTAATGAATGCTTATTTCCTTTCTTTCTTGTCTGTGAAACTTTGGATAAGTATCTTAATCTCTGCCTCTCATCTATAAAGTGAGAGAGGTTTACCTTTGTGGCCTCTAAGGTCCCTTCCAGTTCTGAATCTATGATTCTAGAATGAGATCATCTCTATGGTCCCTTCCAGTTCTAAATAACAGGAACTTGTGGCCCAGATTTTAAATAGTATCACAGAAACTCTGACTCTCCTGATTGGGAGGGACCCCAGAGGCCAGCTAGTCTAAGAGGGCACTGGATAGGAATTTCCTTAGAATAGGCTAACAAGTAGTCATCTGACCTTTGTGTGAAAACCTCTTGTGAGGAGAAGCCCATCATCACCCATGAGGGAAGCCCAGGGATGCTCTAACCGTTGGAAAGCTTTCCTGTACACTGAGCTGAAGTCTGCCTCTTGACCAGTTCCCCTTGCTTTGCTCCTGGTTCTGCTCTCTGGGACCACACAGAGTAAGTAGAATAATTTCTTCCTGGTGACAACCCCATAATTCCTATTAGGGAAATAGGGGGAAATAGAAACCCAAGAACTGACTACTTTAAACACCTCTCTCTCTTATTGCAATTTAATATTTTATTTCAATATTTTGGATTGTCTAGTTTTTTTTTTTGGTTTTTTGGGTTTTTTTTTTTGCTTCTTAGAGGAGGGAAGGCTGGGCAATTGGGGTTAAGTGACTTGCCCAAGGTCACATGGCTAGTAAGTGTTAAATGTCTGAGGTCATATTTGAACTCAGGTCCTCCTGACTCCAGGCCTGTGTATCAGCAATGCCATATTCACAATGCCTATGGAGATTACAAATATGCTGATATAATTATCCATCACAAAATACATCATGCTTGCCATATGGGGGAATAAGCTGGAAAATTTATTAAGATACCAAAAGACTGAGTCCCAAAACCAGAAAGTGAAAGCCATCAGAGTAGTTATGACATTGGCACAGGTAGATAAAGTAGAAAGCACCCACATTTTCAAGCTTTTAAAATAGAACAGGCTACCTCAGGCAAAGGTCCTCCTCTCCCCACTCACAGCAACCACCCAGCGTCCAGGAAGCGCGCTCCCAACAGCTCCGGCCCCTGGCAGTCCTCAGCAGGAGTCCTTAGCAAAAATTCTGGCTAACTCAAAAAGGGCTTAGCGCTGCCACTGCCTCTGCTGCTGCCGCCACCGTCGCCACCACCGCCAGCCACCACAGGAACTCTAGTTTGGCTTTCGCTTCCTCTTGCTCCGCCCCTTCCTGCTATGTCAGCAAGTGCAATGGGGCATGGAAGATCTTTAAATCCCATAACCCTTACAGCCTGGTGCTCTATTCACTGTGCCACCTAGCTGCCTTCGGTTGTCTAGTTCTTAATAGGTTTAACTTTACCTTTAATGAAAACTCCTGTTTGTCCTTCAGTCAGTCAGTCAACAAGCATTGATTAAAAAGCTTACTGTGTGCCAGGAAATGTGCAAGTACAAGCAAAAAAGACAGTCTCTGCCTTCAAGGAGCTTATATTCTAATACAGGAAGATGACTCATAAAAGAGAGATGAAAAGAAGGGAGAGTTATTTAGAGTAAAGTATGTCTGGTCTGGGCCCTTCCTCAAAAAGGAAGTTCTGGGAAGAACTCACTGATGGAAGAAGGGGATCATAGGCAGGGAGGGAAAAGACAACTGAATTGTGGTGGCCCTGTAGCCTGCATAGAATCAAAATATTCTGTATGCATTTATTCTGGCTTCTTTTAAAAGATAACATTGTGATGGTACTATTTGAGTAATTATCTTTTCAATCAAGGCTCTGAGTTGCATGTAAGTATTAGTGAATTCTGTGTTCCCAAAAAAGAATACTTAAATGACAATTAAAATTACATATAGAATTTAAAAATAACCATCTATTCCATGAAAATTTCACACAATCTCAGAGCTGCAAGGACCATCTAGATCAATCAATCAATTAATTAAAGTCTAACCTAATCCTGTTGTCATCATACCCAATGAGTTGTTACTCAAGCTCCTCTCAAAGTGAAGGGGAATTCACAATCAACCAAATCAAGCATTTATTAAGCACCTAATATGTACCAGACATTGTCCAAAGACATGGATATACAAAGATGAAAATGAGGTAGTTGTTACCTTCAAGGAGCTTACATTCTGTCAGGAGAAACAAGTAAGCATATACAAAACATATAAATACAATGCAATGGGACTGGGAGGCTCCAGGAGTGGGGGAATCATGAGAGGCCTTATGGGAGAGTATGATCTTGAGCTCTGAAGGAAGGTAAGGCTTCTAAGAGGCTGAGGTCAGAAGGACAAGCATTCTAGGCCCAGTGGACAGCCTAGTCTAAGGCATGGAGATAGGAGATGGCATGTTACTTGTGAGTTTCACAAATAACAGTAAAACAACCAGTTTGTCTGGAGCACAGAGTGCATGAAGGAAAGCATTATGTATAGGCTGGAAAGGTAGTTTGTATCCAAATTGAGAAGACTTTTGTATTTGATCCTAGAGATAATAGGGAATCACTAGGCTTGGTGAACAGGGGAGTGACTTAATCAGACCTGCTCTTCTCACAATTATACAATTAATATTGTTGTTCAGTCATTTCCAAATCTTCGTGGCCCCAGTTGGGGTTTTCTTGGCTGGCTTGCTACTTCCATCTTCAGCTCATTTAATGGTGATGAGGAAACTGAGGCAAATGGACCCCTTGTTCAGGGTCATACAGCTTATGTCTTTTTTTTTACAGAGGGGAAAGCAGGGCAATTGGGGTTAAGTGACTTGCCCAAGGTCACATGGTTAGTAAGTGTTAAGTGTCTGAGGCCGGATTTGAACTCAGATCCTCCTGACCCCAGGGCCAGTGCTCTATTCACTGTGCCACCTAGCCACCTCTAGTAAGTGTCTTAAGCGAGATTTGAACGTAGGTCTTCCTGACTCCAGGTCCATCCCTCTATGTACTGTACCACCTAGGTGCCCCTATACAATTAATACATGATAGTTAGTAGTTGACATTTCCAAAGTACTTTAAGGTTTGCCAGATAATTTATATTTGTTAGCTTGGTATCTCACCTCCTGAGGCATCACTTTTCATTTTCTGGACAGCTCTAATTATTAGAAAGCTTTTGCTTAGGTGGAACTTAAATTTACCTCTCTGCTGCTACTACATACTGAATGAATAGTAAATGAATAATTTTTAAAAGCATTTATTAAGCTCCAATGTTTATGTACCTAGTACTTTGAAAGATGCTATGGATACAAGTACAAAACTGAGTCATTCCAAGTCTCCAAGGAGTATACATTTGCAATAGCAAATGTATGGCCTGCTAGCACATGTTCTTTGATCTACTTTTCTAAAGGAAAGACAGCTTCAAAGGGGTTAACTATCTTACTTTAATTAACAGACAGCTAAGTACACATAAGTAGAAAAAAGTGAGTATCCAAGAAAAAATCCAACAGACAGTGCTCCAACTGTCTAAACAGAATAATACAGCCACCTACCTATACCACCTGGACCAGGAGAGCACCAACATCTGAGAAGGCTCTTAAAAAAATGCTACTCAGTGTCCCATCCAGGAATCAAAAGATCCTTCTCATGAGTGAGCCCCCAAAGTAAAATGCCAACCTCCCAGTATATATAGTTTTCAATTAATAGGCTCAGAGCCAGAATGCACCACAACTCCCCTCCCCACTTGGTGCCTAATTAGCCTAGTGCCAAAACATGTGAAAGCCTTTCTAGAAACAAGCCTCCCCCTAAGCAAGCTCCTCCTTAGGCAAGTTCCTCCCCCATCCGCTATGTGACTCAGGATGTATCACAGCTGTGAAAGCAGCAAGACATCTATGATTGACATACCTGTGTACCTTTAGACCTGGGAACACAGTTCTTGTTCCAAGGGAAAAAGGGACACATAGGCCTATTAATGGACGGGGAAGATCTTCATATTCTATTAACATTGCAACATTCTATGGGGGGAGACAGTATGGAGAGGGAAATGGTGGCAAGGGAAGAGAGTTTGGGTCTGGGGAATCATTGGGATAATGAGAGGAGCCATAGGGCAGACAATGCCATAGCATCTCCAGAAGCAATGGTGGCATTGATTTGATTACTACTCCCAGAACAAAAGGTAGAAGAGGAGGAGGTAGGGACATAAGTATGCTGGCAAGGCAGACAGCAAGATATGTAGATGGATGGACGGGGTTTGAAATGTGAACTGGTGCTGACCAGATAGAGTAGGTTAAGTGGGTTTGCACTCAAGCACTCACCCATAAGGCTAGCTCAACTCTAATCTATCCTATACAAAACTACTTGAGAAATCTTCCAAATACAGTACTTTGATCACATCATTACTCTACTCACTGGCCTTCCGTGGCTTTTCATTGTTTATCCAATAAAGTACCAACTCCTTACCCTAGAAACCAAAGTCCTCTATAATTTGGGTCTGGTATATTTCCTGTTCCCCTCATGAACAGATTTCTACATACAAAATAAGCTATTCTACAACACCAATTCTTGTCCAGCCTTCTCCAATCTGTCCATTACTTATGGCATCTCCAGTACCTGGAATGGTCACCAGGGGTGGGAAACCTTCGGTCTGGAGACCACATCATTTCCATCTGTTGAAATCTCTTTGGTTCTTAAGGGATCAAGTGCTATCTCCTCCATGAAGTTCCCAGCCCCCCACCACAATGTTACCTCTCCCTCTTCAAATTTTTTATAACAGTAAGATTCCATAGGCCCTGCCAGACTACCAAGGGGCCAATGATCCAAAAAAGGGTTAAGAACCCCCAGTTCAAAGATTCTCCTGTTTATAGAAACTTGAATTTGCTTAGGGGTACTATTTCAATGTGTCTCCTTCACATTTGTGACTTCTGAATGGAGTCACTGTCTGCTTGGCCTCCCTACAGACCAGGCATGTTTCTGCAGAGATCCAGATCTTTTCCCAAATCACTCCCTTCATTCCCCCAAAGAAGTATTAGCTGCTGCCAGAATTTTTTTTAAGATAAGTGGAAGGAGGCATAAAATAATAACAACGAAAGGACAATGAGAAATGAAGAGGAGAGAATCAGTTTGTTTGGATAATAAGCAGCTGGTGACTCATGCTGCTGGTTGCAGAGGAAGTTTAAAAGCATTTCCACCCCTTAACTCCTTCCCCTTGTGGGAAGGGAGAAAAAACAAAAACTTGGAGGAGCTGGGCAGTTATATAGGAGTTGTTCCTGGAGGTTTTTGCTTTCCCTCCCTGACCATCATTCTTAGTTCTTGGCAGTCTCTTTGTCCCTTCATCACTCTATTCAGCAGCAGCAGTAACAATAGCCCACCAGACTCACAGGGGAGCAGAAACCCATAGACCAGACTAGACTGTGTCCTCCTACATGACTACCAAATGGAGAATGAAGTTTCCTCTTCCAGCTCTTCTCTCCCAGAATCCTCTAAAGTCCAGTCCTAGACATCCAAATTCCAAACATGTCACCTTCTGGTAAACTCTGGATTAGGGTGGGCTTGAGTCTGTAATCTCCAAAGCAATGCTCTCAATGCAGGTGCTACCTATATTTATGATACTTTGTGAACATTTTGTAATAATCTCTGGTAAGGAGTTATGACATAACCTTACGTAGGGGGTTGGCTGGGCACAAAACTCTTGGGATTTGTCATTCTTCCCACTTTGGGAAGAGAGGAAACTAACCAGTGATCATCCCTTGGACAAGAGGGTGGAAGTTTTGACACACGTTCTACCACAGTAGTCTTGGAGAAGGACATTCTCGAGAAGAATGAGGAGAGAAGGAAGAGGTGGAAGTTGTCCCATGGCAGCAATGTGACCATGACAGTTGGAGTTTGTCACATCTCTAGTTCATCTTATTTTATCGTGAGGGATGACTTTTTTTTTTAAGCAATTGGGGTTAAGTAAATTGCTCAAGGTTACACAGCCAGTTATTTCTGGGTGTGGTGCTAAGTGTCTGAGCTCAGATTCGATCCCAGGTCATCCCAACTCTGGGGCTGGTTCTCTTATTGACTGTGCTACCTGGCCACCCCAAGGGATGACTTCTAAATGGACAAGATAAGACATATATGACTGGGTGTAGTAGACTATGGTGGTGGTGGTGGTAGTAGTGGTAGTAATGGTTAGTAATAGAGTTTAGGCTTTCTTTGGAGGTGCCGATTTTCCCTTCCTGAGTATAGTTCAGAGCCCTGGCGCCCTGAGACAGCATTTTGGTCTTTGAGGTGACACCTGAAAATTGACTTGGCCCCACCAGGCAATAACCCATCATCATTCTATAAGCTCCAATAGTGGCAGTAGTCATAGTAATGGAGAAGTATTGAGAGTTCTTGGAGTATCTAGACCTAGAGAGAGTGACAGAATCACTTGGTACCTGTATTTGTCTCAAACACGTGCATCCCAGAGAGGGGAACCACACAGCCAAACAGTGGGACATCAGCTTCCTGGAGAGATGTGTTGTTTCTGAGCACTGCCAGCCTTTGGGATCATCCTTCTAGTAAACCCAGGCCCAAGAGTTCTGGAATCCAGACTTCTGGCCAGAGAACAGAGAGTTCCTGGGCAGCACTAACTTCCTGGAGGGAAAAAGATTGTGAACATGGCTCCCTGAACTGGAGACATTAAGTGATTAAGCCACAATGCCTCAGAGCAAAAGAACTGGACTTTGCCCTCTGATATGATTGGAAGTTATTTGGACAGTGCAGCTCTAATGGGAAGGAAGGTGTCTCTAACAACCCTAGTTTTGAGAATTCTAGAATCAAGCCATTGAGTGACAGGAGAAGTTTCTGGGTTCCCTCCCTAGCAATTACAAGTCTGAAAATTTGGTAGGATTTAACCTTCTAGAGAGAGAAAAGGAGTTCTTGGGTAGTATCAGTTTCTTAGAGAAAGAAGAGAACCCCAGAATTTTGCTTTCTAGTTCACTGGGTGGCACCAGCCTTTTGAGGGGACAAGGTTTGTACAGGCATCCCTTGCATCAAGAAGCTCAGCAAGGGATTAAGTCCTAGACTTTACCCTTCTATATTGTCATAGATTATTCAGACAGTACAAGTCTGAAGGGAAGGGGATTGCCTCTTTAGCAATGACAAGGTCACTTCCCTTCTACAGGAATCCAACTCTTCTGAATAGTGACATAAAACTGGAGGCCTTTATGCATCTCTCATTCAATTCAATTCAGTTAATAAGCATTTATCAAGTGCCTATCATGTATAGACACTGGGAATATAATGACAAAAATGAAACAATCTCTGCCCTCAAGATGCTTACATTCCGCTGAGGGGAAACTAAATGAACACAGGTTAAAAAATACAAAATCTATGCAAAATAAATACAATATGATTTTGAGAGAAGGGAATCAGGAAAGACTCATGTAAGAGGTAGCCCCTGAGCTCTGTTTGAAGGAATACCAATGGAATAGAATAGAAAACCATTTATTAAATGCTGTAAAGCCAAGTATGAGCAGCTTTCCAGATGACTGCTGCTATGAATAGCTCTAAGGTTCTGATCACATATTATAGTGAACTCTCTATTTATTCAGCAGTAAACTAAAGCAAAACATTCACAGAAACCAAAGTATAGCATTCACAATGATATAACATAATAACTTATCACTGAAGTGGCCACATAGTTTTCACTTAAAGTGGCCACATAGTTTTAAACAAAAGATATCATTCAGTAAGTCCTTAACCCAATAATCCTTAAGGAGCAATCCTCCTTAAGGGACACAAAGTACAAAGGTCTAAGTTTTCCAACCCCTAGATCATATTGTCTTAATCTCTCAGTCAAAAAGTCTTCTTTCTTCTTGATTGGAGATTAGTTTCCAATCATCCTAACTCAATCATCCTTAAGGGATATGAGGTACAGAGTACAAAGTTCTCTCACCCCTAGGTCACAGTAAATCATTATCTTGTCAGTCAGCACTAAGTACCCAAGAGAGGTCTTTTCATCTTGGCTAGAGGCTGGCTCCTGAATTCCATAGTTCTTATTCTATGGGTCCAGCTCCCTGGATTCAGAGGCAGGCAGCTCTCAGCTTCTCGCCCAGCTCCTTGTCCAGTTCCTCGTCCAGTTCCCATTCCACATTGAAGCTCATAGTATTCAGTCCACCTCAAGTCCTTCGCTGGTTCTGTTTCTGGGAAGATAAAGCTTAATAGAGCCAAAACAATATTCTTACACATTGCCAGCATCATCACCAATTCACTATCTGCCTGTTAAACTAACACAGACCCACAAACAAGGTCTGAGAACTCAACACAAATTGTCAGTATAGTCCCAGGTCCTCTGAAACCCTCTTCCAGGACTTCTGTAAACAGACCACAAGAAAATCCTCTTTCAAGGCTTCTAGTAAGATCCAAAGGCTTCTGTACAAAGTATCACAAACACAACAGAACAGGCAAACAGAGTGCCTGGCCTCCACAACTGTTCACCTTCTCAGTTCTGCTCTGTCCCAGCTGTTTTCCTCTTTATATATGGCGGTTCACCTTCCTGTTCTATCCCTTCCTGTTGCATCAGCAAGTTCCTCCCACCTTCAAATGACAAGGGGCTCAAACAAGTTGCTAAATACTTAAGTAGCTGAAACAAGGTGCTAAGTACTTCTTTGCTTGCCATGTGCTTACTATGTGCTAAGCACCATGCTAAATGCTGGAGATATAAATAATAAGGAGCTCATGCCTTAAGTGGGGGGACAATACATAAAGGGGAGTTCAGTTCAGAGTAGACAGAAAGGCCAGGTGGTAGTTAGGTTATAACAGGGAAAGTAACAGGACAGATACCTAGACCCTGAGGACCTTGGGAAGAAATGACAGGACAGATGGTGCCTGACCAAGAGGATAGTTGGCTCAAGGGTCAAAGTGGATTGGGGTTTTGCAGGAATCTTGAAGAGAATGAGGAAGGAATATGGAAATGCTGAACTATCTTCAGTGGGAGATTTCCAGCTGACAGTGGGTATCCATCATGCTTAATGTTCAGCAACTCCAAGTATATTTCCCTTGTAAGGGGAGTGCAATCCTCAGGGTAGTATCACAAGACTAGATGCTTATATGGGTTCCGGATCCCATTCCAGGCACAGAGATGGGAAGCAGAATAATTGAATTCTGGGAAAAGCTAATGGTCTGATTTAACTTGAACATCGAGTAAGTGAAAGGGAAAAAAAAATGTGAAATAAGGCTGGGGAGGGTAAGTGGAAACCACATTATGGGTGTCCTTAAAAACCAGACTGGGTAGTTTGTATTTTATCCTAGAGAAAAGAGAGTCACTCAAGAATTTTGAACAGGGGAATGGGGAACTCATGGCAGGTGACCTCAGAATAAAGTAGGAGGAGAGACCATTTGCTGAGAGACAGGGTGTTGGTCATAGGGTAAAGGGCTTGTGGAAGGAGGAAGGAGATTTGCTAAGGGAACATGATTATAAAGCACTCAAGACACAATAAGTAGATTTCCATTGTTGTTTGTGAGAACAGGTCCAAAAATCTGAAATAGTTTTAGGAAAAAATTTACTAGGTCATTTGGTAGAGGAAAGTGAGTCAGAAAGGAGGTGTGGCTCTTTTTAGCCCAGACTGGAAGGTTTATGTTATATAGGACTTAGACAAATGCATCCACACATGAACTACATGTACACACTCAAGCAAAGCTGCCAAAAGGTCAATTTGAAAGCAAGGTAGACTGAGATTAATATGAGTAAGTATAAACATCCAATAAAATTAAGGGGAAGCAAAACACAAGCTTGAGTAGACCCCTCACAAGTCCTTGATTAGGTAACCCAAAACAAGAAAGCTTTGGGTGGATCCAAGACTGTGGGAATCCATAGAGAATTACTGGGATCAGGGATATTTTGGGTATGAACAATCTTTAATCACATAAGATTAGATTTAAACAGTATAATAATTTTTCTCAAACAATAGAATAATTCATTTTTCCTACGCCATATAGCAATGAGGGTACCCTTAGCATGAGGCAACACAAATTTGTAGTGGATACAGTTGACATTTTCTCCACTAGCTAAGGAGTAAGAGCAGAGAAAGCAAATGGTGGGAGGTAACCTGGGAATGGCAATTGAAAGGTTGTGAAGAGAGATAGGCAAAAGGGGGCAAGGGACTCAAGGGTGGAAGACAATTCTACAATGAACTAGTTAATGAATGTTAAAGAAAGAATGAAGGGTCTCGAGAATGAGGGGTACTGGAGGGGCTGGAGATTGCAGGAGGAAGAATAGGCTTCAAATACTTTGGAATTAGGGGAGAAAAGTCACTAAATTGTACATACCCTTTGTCCCAGAGATCCCAGGGCTGGACATATAACTCAAGGATGTAGAATAGAGAAACAAACTTCCATGAGTACCAAAATATTCAGAGAAGCATTTTTGTGGTAGCAAAGAACTGAAAACAAAGTAGGGGTCCATCATTAGGGCAACAACTGAAAAAGTTACAGTACATAAAAATTATGAGATGTTATTGCGCCATAAAAAATGATGATGATGTAAAGGACTGATAGTGAAGCATGTTTCCTACCTCCTCATAGTGAGGTGATGCACATAGATTACAGACTGAGATGTTTTTTTTTTTTGGACATGGCCAAGGCAGGAATTTGTTTTGTTTGAATATGCATGTTTATAACAGGGATTTTGTTTTTCTTTCTTTCTCAATATGGGGGTGGGGGAGAGATGTGGGAAGGACAGGAGGTGGATTTTTAATTGAAAAAGAATAAAATTGAATTTAGAGGAAAATAACAGTGAAATCACCCTTAAATATATGAATATGAGTTCTGATGATAGGGGACAGTGTGAAAAAAGGCACAGAGGTGGTAATAATAATAGCCAGCATTTGTTAAAAGAAAAATTCTTTGTTCAGGATTTCACCCTGATTAGAGAGGCAAAATACAGGAAAAAGAGAATTAAAAGGTTATTGAAAGTACCTCAATGTAGCAACACATTGATGGATGTATCACTGGAGATCAGCAAGGGATTCAAGATGGAGCTAGCTTTTGTAGATAACTTTTGTAATAAGATAAAGACAACTCAGGTCCACAGCAACAAAAGGTTATGGGCCATCT
Organism: Petaurus breviceps papuanus; assembly: GCF_028583685.1. Taxonomy (NCBI): domain Eukaryota; kingdom Metazoa; phylum Chordata; class Mammalia; order Diprotodontia; family Petauridae; genus Petaurus; species Petaurus breviceps. The sequence continues at coordinate 61,700,725 of NW_027187460.1, read as the reverse complement.
CATCTCAACTCCTCCCTTAGGCAATAGGTATGTGATGGTAGGGGGCACATGCTCTATATCAAGTAATACAAAAGCTGCACACTGGGTGATTGCCTTCCCCAACAAAGCCTCCCTCAACAGAGCACTGATTTAGGAGTAGGACTGGGGAAAATGGGTCACTGATTCAGATTAACTTTCAATACATTGATATAACACATTGAAGTTTACAAAGCACTTAAAAATTATTATCTTATTTGATACTCACAACAACCCTGGGAGATAGATGCTATTGTAATACCATTTTACAGATGAAACTGAGGGACAAAGAGGTTAAGTGACTTACCAGGGTCACACAGCTAGTCAATAAATGTCTACAGTTGGATTTGAACTCAGGTCTTTGTGACTCCAGGTCCAGTGCTCTATCTACTGTATAACTGTAATGATAATGGAATTTAAAGATCCCCTTGTATTGGCTTAGTTTTGGGGTTAAGTGTTAAAACCCAGGGCTTGTGAATCCACTTGTGGGATGGACTTGTTGATGTGAAGAGAGGAGGTTGAACTGGGCAGAGCTGGTGCCGTGGATTTAGAGAGAGGCCCAAGCATAGAGAGGCCAGAAGAACTTTTGGGAGCAGCATTGTGGGGGCAGAGAGAGAGAGAGGACTGCTGAGGGCTAGTTGGAGCTGCCCAGGACTTTTGAGAGCTGCTGAGAACTGAGGAGGCATGACTGTGGTGCCAGTATTTTGTCTGTTTTGATGTTACTTTGCCAGATTTGTCTGCTGGTGAAGGACAATGCTATTGTTGCAGAGGTCCTGGAACCTTGCTGTTTGTTCAGAAGCCCTGAAGGAGTATTTTCTTGTTGTATGTTTACAGAAATCCTGAAGGAGGGTCCTGCTGGTGTTTTCAGGGGTCCTGGGGCTGTTCTGCAGACAGAGAGTGAATTGAAGAGGACACTGGCAATGTATGTTGTGGCTTTGTTAAGCTTTGTCTCCCCAGGTACAGAGATTGCTGGGAACTTGCCTCAAGTCAAGATGAAGAAAAGACCTCTCCTTGGGTATTGAATGCTGTGATGATATCTTAACCTTGCTGTGGCTTAGGGGTAGATGGCCTTTGTGCTCTCTACTTCCTCTTTGAGAGGGTGCTTGGTGGTGATGGATGGCATTGTAATTCAGTTGTGATCCAGAGGTAGAAAACTTTTAACTTATACTTTGTGACTGACCAAATGAATGTACTTTGTTTATGATTGGAAACGAATCTCCAGTTGAATAGAGAGAAGACTTTGTGATTGACTAAATGAATGTATTTCCCAGGGGTGGAGTAATTGAGAACTTACTGAATGACTGAATTACCCTGTATTTTGATCTTGATTTTCTGTGAATGTTTTGCCTTAATCTGTCACTGAATAAATAGAGTTTGCTATGCTCATAATCTGAACCTAGAAGTTGCTTGTGGTTGGCATTACAATAACCTAGCTGTTTCTACTATCAGGCAGATGGTACAGTTAGGAGTGGTGCTGAGATCTAACCTGTAAATACCCCCATGGGTAAGTGAAGTAGAGGACAGAGGTAAGTTATGGGGTTTAAGGAGGCTGATGAACTGGGAGGACAATGTGTTCTAATGGACATTAATGTTAGAATTCAAGTGTTCAAGGAACAGTGCAGAAGTTAGGGCAGGGAATGAAAACTCTTTGAGAGTCAAGACCAACTTATTACAGCAACAAGGATCTGGACCAGAGGACAAAGATGGACGATGTGAACCAAAAAGGATTAGAGAGGTTGCTGAGTGATGGTTATTTAATAATGAGGGGTATCTCCCTTGGGAATGCACAGTTGTTGTTGTTGTTATTCAATCATATCTGTTCTTTGTGACCCCATTTGGGGTTCTCTTAGCAAAGACACTGGAGTGGTTTGTCATTTCCTTCTCTAGCTCATTTTACAGATGAGGAAACTGAGGCAAACAGGGTTAAGTGACTTGCCCAGGGTCACACAGCTAGTAAGTGTCTGAGACCAGGTTTGAACTCAAGAAGATGAGTCTTTCTGACTCATTCACTGGACTATCTAGCTATCCCTAATTCACGGTTGGGGAGAGGAAAAAAAACCCACAAAGAAAAAACAAAATGTAAGAAAAAAACCAGTAGGGTCCTGACCTTATAAAAATGGCACAAGTCAAAGTCAGGACTTTGTGAAATTAGAGGAATAAACACCAGAAGAAAAATCTTCTAACACCAGAGGAGGCTTAGGCCAGGAAATGCAGCAGTATGGGCTAATCAAGAACATCTGATCTCATTCTTGTGTAATGATGTGTCTTTGGGTAAAATTCTGAAATGATTAGATGAAAGGAACTCAGTGAATGTTGCATTAACTCCATTAAAAAATAGGTCAGGGAAACAGTGAAAGACTCCCAAAAAGATGTAAAAAGAAGGCCAACGGGAACATCTTGGTACCAAAAGAATGCCAATTAAGCAAAGGCTTCAGGTCAACTCCCAATCAGAGGGTCCAATTGACAAATAAGAGACTCTGAAAATAGCTTCTGGAGTCCTCCACTAAAACCATAATATTCAGGGGCGCACAATGTCGAAGGAAGGATTGCTAGACCTATGGCAGACTTTTTAACCATACCCACCCTGCATCCCTAACAAGACTCTCTGAGGTCAGGCCCTCTGCTACTTTTGTTCTCTTTGTACTGCCTAGCACTGTCCTGTGGAATGCAGGTAGAAAGTGCTCTAAAATATTTGTTGAATTGAATCATGCACAAGAGTATCTTCTTTGCAGTATGACCAGCTCCCATATTTATGGGTCTGTGTAGAAGTGTAGAAATGTTATAAACCTAGGTGCTATCAATAGCAGTAACAGAATATTGGCAATTAACCAATTAATAGGCAACTGGCCTGGGTAAAAATGATATTAACAGAACAGCAAAAGTGGAAATTGGCCCAGGTCTCCCCATTTGAGGATCTGTAAAGTTTCATTTTGCATTACAAATTGCACCAGATGTATCACCCCAGGAGCTTTGTGAATGTGTTGCCCCAAGGTCCTACCAGCTCTTAAAATTCACCCCCAGAACCTCAGGAAAAGGGCAGAAAAAGCAAACAGGAATGAATAGGGGGAAAGAAGATGAAACAATGAAGAGTAGGAAAAAGCTTCCAGTCAAAAGATCTATTCAATTCTGAGCACTTAGGTGCTAGTGGTAAGTGGCCTGTTAATAATGAATGGAATGGAATTATCTCCCAAGGGGAGTTCTGGAAGCTCCATTTTTAGGATATTTAAATTATTTATAGGAGATAAGTTTTTTTCTGTCCAGATTTGTGGGTTGAGAGGCAACTGAGTGGTGGCTTTAAAAGATTCTGTTCCCAAGAAGATTAAAGACCTTTGCTCATTTTCAGTTTTGCCAACACAACTGTAAACTGAGAAGAGGAAAAGGAGTTTTTCTAAGAGACTCAGGTGAGGAGGACTGGAGTCAGTGGATATCTTGGGCCTGTATGTTGGTTCATTCATTAGATATATGCTTAATCTGTGATGATTTGGTCTAAGATCATAAACTCTTAGAGGGATGCTAGCCAATATATTACAGGAATATATGATAAATAATGTATTATAATATACTTAATGTATAGTCTATAATATATGATATACAGCATATATTATAAATCCAATGATTATATATGTCATTGCTTAGCTGGCAGAAATGAGAGAACATGTAAACATAAATTTATATTATATGTAAATATTATACAACATGTTTATATATTTTTATTATAATAATATATGATAAAATGTTTTATTATACGAATATGTTATATGATAACCTATTATATATAATGCATGTACAAATGTACATTTCTATTATATGTTATGTAAATTATATATATACATAGAGAGAGATATATGCCTAGCATGGCTGCCATACAGATGAGAGGTATCAAGTAAATTCCATTCAATTTCACAAACATTTGCTAAGCACACATTAAGTAATGCTCTAGATGTTGCGGATATTATAGCAACAAGCACCCTAGCATACCCAGAATGGCGGCTAGCTCAGGTTCTTTGATCTGCTTTCTTTTCCTCCCCTCCCCTCCCCTCCCCTCCCCTCCCCTCTCCTCTCCTTTTTTTGAGGAGGGAAGGCAAGGCAATTGGGCTTAAGTTACTTGCCCAAGGTTACATAGCTAGTAAGTGTCAAATGTCTGAGGCTGGATTTGAACTCAGGTCCTCCTGACTCCAGGGCCAGTGCTCTATTTACTGTGCCACCTAATTGCCCTGATCTGCTTTTTTTAAAGGAAAGAAACTTTAAAGGGGTCAACAATCTTACTTTAATTACATGTGTGTGTGTGTGTATACACATATGTCATTCACTTAGTTCAGGGGCAAAAGCCAGCACCCTGAACTTCAGAGAAAATACAAACAGAAACTGCAATACAGACAGAGAAACTAACACAAATCAACAGACAGGGTTTCTAGCTGTTTGACCAAAGTTATACATACATAGTCACCAGAGAGAGAAGCACCAACATCTGGGTTTTCAAAGCAGGTGTGCTCCTTAACAGCTACCTGGAGTGTCATCTGGCCAAATCACATAAACACTCTTCCAATGAGTGAGCCCCAAAGCAAAACCTCACCTCAGAATATATATGCCCTTCTTCAGTCAGAGGGCATCACAACCCTTGAGACTCACTGCCTAATTACAAAGTAACAAAAGGTGTGGGCCTTCCTGAAAAACAAACCTCCCCTAATCAAGCTTCTCTTGTTGGGCTCCAGGAGAGGCCTATCAATGGGTGAGGAAGATCTTCAACTTCCATTAACATTACAGATACAAAAGTGAAATGATATATAATCCTTGCCCTCAAGGAGTTTATAATCTTACCTGGAGTATACAAATAATTCAGGCAGATAAATAAATATCAGAATGTGCTCAAAGAAATTTGAGAAGGAGATGATCACTTTCTGCTAGGGGGATCAGAAAGGCTTCCCAGCTGATAAAATCTTAACATGGTCAGCACAGGAGTTTGAGGAATTTGCCTGATCAGAAGTAGGATAATATGACTGAGAAAAGGACAGTAGACCAAATGAAGGGAGAAATTTCAACAAGTGGCAAAAGATAGGAGTAGAATGGACTTCATTCTTATGTAAGATTTTGACCATTTTTGTTAATTAGCAAAGGGAAAGACAAAGACAAATATGGGGGGAAACCCACTAAGAAAGCAACCCCCAGAGACAAAACACTTAGTGGGATAAAGATGCAGCAGTGTTCCATTTTTCCAAGATCTAATTTGCATACAATGAGGAAGAGAACTTTGGAATGAATGACAAGGAAACCCAGTAGTCCAGCACTGTTTGTGATTATTCAACATATGTATGTAGTCTAGTTGTGGCTTAACTGGTGGAAACGAGAATTTAGTTAATTACCATCAGCTAGAAGTGAGGTCTTTCACTGAAGGGACCTGCTCTGTACCAAGAAGCAGGTCTAAGAAATTATCTCACCTTGCTTTTCTACCAGTTAAGCCTAGTGGTAGAAAAGTTTAACCTCTCTGTTACCTGCAAGAGCTGATTGGTCAGAACCTTTACCTCTTTCTCTATGTTATCACCTGCTGCCTGGGAGATGACAAGCCTTAAGAGTCTAGCCAAGGAAAAGCTCTGAAAATCCCAGGTGAGGTCCCTGCTCCCCTAAAAAAAAGGATAGAATGACCTTAGCAGTAAAGAGAAGCATCCTAGTTCAGAAGGGAAACAGCTTGGTCCAGCAGAAGAGCATCCTAGCTGAACAGTGGGGCTGTTCAGCTGTGGAAGTACTTCTCTAACACTGATATCATGTCAATTAATGAATTTTTTAAACAAAATATTCCTGAGGAAAGACAGGATATCAGGCCCATAGTTCCAGAGCTGTGAGTTGCCCTGGGTACACGTGTTATTCACACATATCCCTCCTTACTAGGAACTAAGTATTTTACATTTTTGCCCACTGTCATCTGTATTTAGTTTGAGCACATTGGTGGGAGAGTGTGTACCAGGCTTGTGGGCAGAAAGATATATTACAATTATTTTTGCCTTTACTTCTGTTTAATAAATATTTTTATTGATGGAAATCAATCAATATTTTGATTATTGGAAAATTATAGAGCTAGAAAAAAATAATAACTTATTCCATCTGGGGGAACAAAAGGTTAAGAATCTCAAGGGAAATAATGAAAAAAAGCAGAAAAGAAGAGAATTTAGCAGTATCACATCACAAGAGATACTAAAAGGCAGTAGTAGACAAAATGATTTGATATTGGTTGAAAAATAGAGGCTGGTCAATGGAAGAAATTAAGATTATAACATCTAGAAGCAAATGAACCTAGTAGGTTGTTATTGTAGTTGTGTCTGAGTCTTCTTGACCCTGTGGACCATAGCACACCAGGCCCTTCTGTCCTCCACTGTCTCCCAAAGTCTGTCCAAACTCATGTTTGTGGCTTCCATGATGCTATCTATCCATCTTATACTCTGGCACCCCCTTCTCCTTTTGCCTTTAATCTTTCCCACCACCAGTCTTTTCTGATGAATTCTGTCTTTTCATTATGTGGCCAAGGTATCTAAGCTTCAGCTTCAGTATTTGTCCTTCCAATGAATAGTCTGAATTTTAATTTCTTTAAGTATTGACTGATTTGATCTCCTTGCTGTCTATGGGCTCTCAAAAGTCTTCTCTAGTACCACAATTTGAAAATGTTGGTTCTGTAGTGCTCAACTTTCCTTATAGTCCAACTCTCACAACCATACATTGCTGTTGGAAAAACCATAGTTTTGCCTATATGACTGGTATTTGATAAACCCTGAGCCCCCAGTACTAGAGGTAAAAACTTATTATTCCACAAAAAATTCTGGAAAAACTGGGAAGAAGTTTGATAGAAATTGGGTTTAGATTATGGCTTCTTAACCTGAAGTTCATCATTTATTTTTTAAAAAGATTTTGATACCTATATTCTAATGTAGTTGACTTCTATAATCAATTTTATATGTTTAAAAACATTTTTCTGAGAAGGGATCCCTCAAAAAGAATGAAGAAAAGGGAAAAGAACCTATCATTTTAAAGTATTTATGGCATCTATTTTTGTGGTAGCAAAGAACTGAAGACTAAAAGGCTAGCTATCAATTGAGGATTGACTGAATAAATAATGGTATATTTGAATATGATGGAATATTGTTCTGCTGTACAAAAATATGAAGGGGGGTAATTTTATAGAAGCCTGAGAAGACTTTTTTCCCCATTTTTATGTATATATATATACATATATTTGAATATTTGATTTTAAAACTTTCAATTCCAGATTCATTCCCTTCCCCCCCTGCCATCCACCCCACTGGGGAGACAAGCAGTTCAGTATAGGTTGTACATGTGCGGCTAATGCAAAACAATAACATAGTAGATGTATTGTAAAAGACTGACTATATTTCCCTCCCTCCTATCCCACCTCCCACTTGTTCTATTCTCTGCTTTGATCCTGTCCCTTTTCAAAAGTAGGTGCTTCCAACTTCCCTCCCCCCTAGCCTGCCCTCCCTTCCATCATCCCCCCTCACATCCCCTTCCCCCCCTATTCTCCTGGAGGGTGAGATCCCCTATTTAGTGTGTATTTCCCTCCCTCCTTAAGCCAGATTCAATAGGAGTAAGGTTGACCCATTCCCTTTTGCCTTCCTATTCTTCCCCTCCATTGTAACCATTTTCCCTTGCCTCTTCTGTATGAGATAGCTGCCCCACTCTGTCTCTCCCCATCTCCTCTCATTATATTCCTCTCATCTCTTAATTTCACCTTTTAAGTATCATCCCTTCCTGTTAAATTGGTCCCGTGCCCTCTATCTATGTATACCTGTAAATGTATATACACACATTCACATATGTATTCATATGCCCGCATACCCTCATATATATATATATATATATATATATAGCCTGAGAAGACTTGTATGAACTGATGCAGAGTGAAGTGAGCAGAACCAGGAGAACAAACTCTGAACTCACAGGACCAGGTTCAATCTCAGGACTGATTGATTCAAGAGTTGTTTTCTCCTTAGCGTGTATGGCTCCATCCAGCATGGGAAATCTCTAAGCAAGCTTGCATCTAAAATTCAACAAATATGAGTAACAGGGGTATGTTGGTAAATGTTTAACAATTGTCTCACAAAAAAAGAGAGAATTAAATGTACACATAATACACTTTTAAGTTTAATTTTGTATTAATATTTTCTCTATTGCTTTCTTAAGTTTGGACAAAAAACAAAGCAATAAATCAAGCCCTGATTTGTAGCATTTGATTTCCAAGGTGTAAATGCTCTCACTGAAAATTTAACAATTGGTTTTTGACAGACAGCTCCAGTACACCCCTGGTAACAAGATTCTTAGTTCCCATGGAAGCACTCAATATAAATGCATATGAAAGATACAAAGATAGAAAACAGCCTTTATTTTCACCCCACATAGAAAGTGGAAGGTACAAAAGACTCATTGCAGACACAGATATAGAAAATACATAAAGTACTCATTGATCCATATAATTACCATACATTGTCATTTTGATCTTTATTTATGTCATATTCTACACTCATGATTTCCCACTCTGCAAAGAATTTTCTCACTCTGTTCCAGGGCTAAGCACAGGCATTATGATTACACAACAATTCAGTTTTTGTTGTTGTTTTTCTTCATTTACCCCTTGGTAGTCATTATTTTCATGCTTATTTCACTCTATTATTAGTTTATATCTCCATTCACATGAATTCTTCTTATTCTTCAATTATTACAATATGTACCACAATTTGGCCATTCACCAGTTAGTGGACACCTACTTTATTTCTAGGTCTTCCACACAAAAAGAAAAATTCTCTCTCTCTCTCACATACACACACACACACACACACACAAACACGCAATTGACACTATCATTATTTTGCTATATGTGAGGTCTTTCTTTGAGCTCCTTGGGGCATATATCTAGCTTAGGGATCTCTGGGTCAAAAGATTTGGACCTTTTAATATTTCTCTACTTTCTATAGCATTGTACCCTTTCACTGAGTTGCAAAAAGTTGCCACTCGGGATGGACAGGTAGCACAGCAAGTAAGGCTCCAGTGTCGGGATGACTTGTGGATCGAATCCTGGGCTCAGACACTTAGCACCCACCCAGAAACGCCTGGCCGTGTAACCTTGAGCAAGTTACTTAACCCCAATTGCTTAGGGGCGGCCAGGTGTCTCAGCAAGTAAGAGCACCGGCTCCAGTGTCGAGATGACCTGGATCAAATCCGGGCACAGATACTCAGCACCACACCCGGAAATAACTGGCAGTGTAACCTTGAGCAAGTTATTTAACCCTGATTGCTTTAATAAAAACAAAAGTTGCCACTCACTTGTCATTATTGAGTAGAATCTCATTCTTTATGACCCTGTGGACTGTAGCACACCAGTAGTGTCCATGGGGTTTTCTGGGCAAAGATGCTGGAGCAGTTTGCCATTTCCTTCTGCAGTGGACTAAGGCAAACAGAGATTAAGTGACTTGCCCAGGGTCACATAGCCAATAAGTATCTGAGCCCAGATTTGAATTTAGGTCTTCCTGACTCCAGGCCTTGCACTCCATCTGCTGGGTCACCTAGCGGCCTCCTCTACTTACTTATAAATGGATGTTCTGAGCTTCTTCAGGGATGTAATCTAGTTACTTGTTAACCAGTCTGTAGTCCCCTGGGGAGCCATGGACTTATTGCTTTGTCATTTTGACCTTTAGATAATTCCAATAAAACAGGCATCAAGACTCAGTCAGAATAAAGAGTATGTCTTGCATATGTGCATTCCTATTTTTTCCAAATGTTTGCAGAAGTTATTGTTATTAATAAAATATAAATTCATTTAAAATTGTTACTAAATACAGTTTCCTTTTTATCACCATCTTTTAAAACCAACAGACACTAGTAGTATAACAATATGCCAGAGATCTGTGATTTTCCTGTACCAACCTAGATTGCAACCCATCTTTCACTTAAGAGTCCTCTGAGGCAATAATAGTGTAATTATTATCACATGAGGGTCTGTAAAATCTGTCTCTGTATAAAGCGGGTTCTTATAGTTGAAAAGTTTGGGAAATACTGTCTTATCTGAAGGCAAAAGGGCGCAATTGTCAAACTTAGAGATGACCCAAAGTTGAAAAGGTTACACATTGGATGACAGAAACAGAATCCAAAAAAATCTCAACAGCTTCTAACAGTTGACTGAAGTTATCTTTATTGAAAACTTTAATAGGTAGAAATGTAAAGTCTTACACTTGAGTTAGGAAAATCATGCCTCTCCTACCTTCTATTTGTACAGTTGAGAGTTCCTAAAAGTTCTCATGAAAAAGTTATGGAATGTTTTAGTGGACTTTACATTCCACGTGAGTCAATAGTGACAATATGGTGACCAAAAGAGCTAACAGGAATTTAGGCTTCTTTAATAATCATAGTGAATCAAGAGACTGTAATCTTCCCTCAATCTGTCTTTCTCTATCCCTTATGACCTTTAACCCTATGCTTTGTCCTCATCAGTAGCTCCATTCCCCTGTATTCATTCCCAGGTCATCATCCTGAAACTGCCTATATTCTCCTCTTTTCCTTCACTCAATATGTTAGTGAATGAATTCAATGCTACACTGTCCTCTTCTCTGCTCCTGAATCCCTTGCTTCCTTGTCTTATCTTGCCTTGAAAACCCCCAAACTTGGATTGATCCCACTATGCACCTCCTTTGGTCCTAATCACATGCTGCTGAATGGAACTAGGAGAAATTCCAAAACTGTGCTAATTGGATCCTTTACAAATGTACATTTTCTAAGATCTACTGGAGCCCCCATTGTTGTCAGGGAAACATTCCATTCCTCCTCAATTGGTTCACTCTCCCACTCTCTATAGAGACTATTCCAAATCTTCTCAAATCTCCTCAGACGTCCTACAATGTCCCTTCACCTCATCCTATCTGCTGTGGATCTTGTGTCATATTTGACCAAAAAACCAAAAAGAGATAATTCTCTAAGAACTTCTTTCTCTTCTCTTCCGTACATCACAAATTTCAAATATCTCCTTTCACTAGCTCCTCCTTTACTCCAGTCTCAGTTGAAGAGGGAGCCCTTCTCCTTATTAAGGACAACCTTTGCTTACATGTACCCTTGATCTCATCTGAGCCTAGCAGATTGCCCTCATTATCATCTCTGGTCTTTATCTCTAATTTCTCCCTATCTACTGGCTCCTTCCCTGCTATCTGTAAACATGCCCATAATCTCCCATCCTTAAGAAAAAGAACAAACTTCACTTGATCCTGCCATTTCTTTTTGCTATTACCTTATGTCTCTCTTCCCTTTATAGATAACTTTCTTGAAAGCTATCTACAATAGGTGCCTCCACTTTCTCTTATCTCCCTCTCTTATAAACCTTTTGCAATGTGTTTTCCATCCTATCATTTAATTGAAATTACACTCTGCAAAGTTACCAAATATCTTGATGGCCAAATCTAATGGACTTTTCCCAATCCTCATCCTTCTTGACTTCTCTGCATCATTTGATCCTGTCAATCACCCTCTTCAACTGGACAGCCTCTAGATTTTCATGATGCTGTTCCTTCCTGGTTCTTCTCCTACCTTTCTGATCACTCCTTAGCTGAACCTTCATCTAAATCACACTTACTAAATGTGGGTGTCCCTCAAGGTTTTGTCCTGGGACCTCTTCTCTTTTCTCTCTATTCTCTCTCTTGGTGATTTCATCAGCTGCCATGGATTCATTTCTCTCTATATGGATGAGTTCCAAATATTACATCCTGCCCTAGTAACCATCCTGAACTATAGTCATGAATCACCAACAGCCTTTTGCACATCTTGAACTGAATTTCCTTTAGGCATCTCAAACTTAGCATGTTCCAAACAGATTTTTATTATTTTTCTCCCCAAACATTCCTCTCTTCTGATGTCTTTGTATCTATCAAGGGCACCACCATCCACCCAGTTACCCAGGCCTTCAACCTCAATGTCATCCTTAACTCCTTCCTCTCACTTACCCTCCAGATCCAATCTATTTCCAAATCTTGTTTTTTCTACATTCACCTCTCTTATGTCCATCTACCCACACAGGCATTAATCACCCTTGTTCACGGCCTCAACATCTCTCACCTGGACTATTGCAACAGCTTAACTGGCTTCTCCAATTCTCCCTGCTCTAACCCTCCTCCCTCCACTTAGTTACCAAGGTGATTTTCCTAAAGCTCCTACTCAATGATATCTGTATTTGTTTTAGAAATTAAGCTTTTCATAACCTGGTCCCTTCCTACATTTCCAATATTCTTATACTTCACTTCCTTCCACTCCTTCTGTGATCAATCTACATCGGCCTGCTTGCTGGTCCTCACAAACAATATCCCATCTCCTTGTCTTTGAACTGGTTGTCTCTCCAAAGCCTAAAATGCTCTCTGACTTCCTTCAAGATCCAGATCAAATTCTGCCTTTTGCAGGAAGCCTTTTCAGTCTGCCTCACCCTCAGCTGCTGATGCCTCTCCCTCTCAGATTATCTCCCATCCACTACATATATATATATATATGTATGTATGTATCCTGTAGGTACCTAGTTACTTACATATTGTCTCCCCCATTAGAATGGGACCTCCTTGAGTGCAGAGAACAGCTTTTGCCTTTCTTTATGTCCCCATTGCTTAGCAAAGTGCCTGGAAGTAATAAGAACTTAATAAATGTTTGTTGACTTTTGTGTGTTCATTTGTTTCAAACTCTTTGTGACTTCATTTTGGGATTTTCTTGGCAAAGATACTGGAGTGGTTTACCATTTCCTTCTCTAACTCATTGTATAGATGAGGAACTAAGACAGACACAATGAAGTGATTTGTCCAGGGTCCCAGAGCTAGTAAGTGTCTGAGGTCAAATTTAAACTTATAAAGATGAGTCTTCCTGATTCCAAGGCCAGTGCTCTATCCACTGTACCACTTAGCTGTCCCATTGACTATTAGTATCTGGAAAATAATAGAGTCCTGCCATATACTTCCTTAGTCTAATCACATCTGAAGTATAGAGTGTTGGATTCTTGATCCCAAATTTTAGGAGGGACTTGGACAAACTGGAGCTCATCCTGACAAGGGCAAATGACATGGGAAAAGGACTGGAGAACTTACTATATACAAAGATTGGTTGAGGGAAATGTTTAGATGGGAGATTAAGTCCCTTTAGGGGAACAGGATAGCTGTCTTAATATAATTGAAGGTTTTTCACATAGAAGTTGAATTTGGCTTGTTCTGTTGGACCTCAGAGAAGAGAAATTGAAGTAATGGGTACAGAGAGAGAGACTTGAACTCAGTACAACAAACTTCTTAGCATTTCTAGTATTATATGGTTGAAAGGATCTCAGGATTCAGGACCAGTGGATATAGGCTCCAATACTGACTCTATCACCTATAAGGGACCTTGTGAAAGTCACTTAATGCTCTTGGCCTCTCTTTTCCCTACTGTAAAACAAGGGGGTTGGACCTTAAAGGTCCATTCTACCTCTAAACCTATGATCCTAGGATATGACTGTCTGAAAATGGAATGGGTTGCCTTGAGAGGAGTAAATTCCCTACTACTAGAGGTCTTTAAGCAATCCCTGCTTACCAGGCTGATACTCCCCATTATACATCTGTGCTACAGACAAATCATGCTATTTGCTGTTTTCTAAACATGACAGTCAAGGTACCACCTCCATGCCTTTGTACACAGTCTTCCAGGCCTGACCACTCATTTCTCCTCTCCGGGATGTGCAAGCCAGCTTGAACCTGAGTCAATTGTTAAATTTTCAATATGAGCATTTATACCTCAGAAATCACCAAAAATTACAAATCAGAGTTTGATTGAGTTTTGTTGATTGTAGGTCAGTAAACATTTATTAAGCACTTACTATGTTCCAGGCACTGTGGTAAGCACTCAGGATACAAAGGCAAAAGATAGTCTCTGCCTTCAACGATTTTATAGTCTCAGGGGAGAGACAACAGGCAAACAAATATATGCCAAGCAAGCCATATATAGGATAAATAAGAAATAATTAACAGAGGGAGAGCACTAAGAGGGATTAGGAAAGGCTTCCTGCAAAAGATGGGGATTTGGTTAGGACTTGAAGAAAGCCAAGAGGCAAAATTGAGAAGGGAGAACATTCCAGGCACGGGGGACCTACAGGGGAAAATCTCAGTAGCTGAGTATCTTTCTCAGGGAAACGGAAGGAGACATTGGGGTTGGATGGATTGGGGGAGAGGGCAGGGCACATGGTGTAAGAATACTGCTTGTGGAATTGAATGTTGTAAACTAAAAATAAATAAATTAATAATAATAATAAACAAGAATACTGGAAGTGTGTGTGTGTTTGTTGGGGATGGGGAATAAGTCATAAATGGTTTTGAACATCAGAAAATTTTATAATTGAGGTGATAGAGAGCCCCTGGAATTTATTAAGTAGGGTGATATGGTCAGACTGGTGCTTTAGGGAAATCACTTGAGTGTGATTGGAGGATTGACTAGGCATAGGGAGAGACCTGTGGCAGGCCGACTCATCAACAGTTACTGCAATAGTTCAGGCTTGAGGTGATGAAGGCCTGCAACCAAGATGATGGAAGTATCAGAGAGAACAGATGTTGCAAAGGTGAAGTTGATAGGCCTTTGAAACAGAATAAACACAGAGGACTGAGAGATAGTGAAGGGGAGTTATGGATGACAACTAGGTTGCAAGGCAACTTGTGAGATTTTCTAGACCAGGGCTTGGCAAAAATATGACCCAAGGGCCAAATCTGACAAAATGTAAAAATCATTCTTAGTCCAAAGGCTGTACAAAAATGGGCCCCAGCTGGGCTTAGTTTGCTGACCCATGGTCTAGATCAGGGGTGGGGAACCTGCTACCTCAAAGCTACATGTGACCCTCTTAATAAAAGGATTTGTTCTATAAAACTTGGGCTCAGTAAAAAGGCTGCACCCAAGGACCTAGAAGGTCACATGTAGCCTAAAGGCCATAGGTTCCCCACCCTTGTTAATAATGCTGATAAAACTTAAAAGTGTGTCAGGTGCACATTTGGTCTCCTAGACAACTGCTTATCAAGCCTTTCTCAAGTCACTTCTGCCCCTACTTCTTGAAATCCCTTAATTTCTTCAAAACTTTACTCAGGTTCCTTCTCCTCCATGAAGCCTTTCCCAATCCCTGTCTTTCTTTGTGTACTCCCCCCACTAAATTACTTGACACTTACTTTCTATTTTAAAAAAAAAAAATTATTTCTCCATATATGTGTCTCATTCACCCAGTAGAATACAAGTTCCTTGAAGACAGAAACCGTTTGGGTTTTGTCCTTGTGTCCCCAGCCCAAGCACTGTGTCTTTCCCATAGAGGGCATATCTAAATGTTTGTTGAACTGAATTATTGTGGAGGCTAACAGGTTGGGAACCAGAGTTGGGGAGTAGACTAATGCCTGGGAGGTAGTGAGGGTGCCCTAAACAGTGGAGGCATAGGCCTTTGTCCCTTTTTGCTTGTTTCTTTGATCCTGAACAAGTTCATTCCTGATATCAAATTAGGTTGAAAAAAATTAACACATAAAACAATTCCACTTGTCTTCCCAGAATCTTAAGGGTGAGAGAAGAGGGGCGGGGGTGAGAGAAGGTGTGGGTGGTGACGCAGATTGTTGGCACCTGAGAACATTAATCATTCTAAAACAGAATAAGGAGGCAGGACTCCATTTCATTGCAATGTTCTGTCATTCCCTAGGGGCTAAGAGTAGTATGGTATCATGTAAAGAGTACTGGTATGTAACCAAGTAACCTTATTTTAGGAGCCCATCTGTTTATCCATCCTTGGCAACCGCAGTATGACAATGAGCACTAAGCTACCTTAGAGCGGTTTGGAATGGGAGTGCATAATGATTTTGTCCTCAGCTCAGCTCTAGTTAGACAACAAATCTCAGGAAAGCAGGTCCAATGAGTTAGGCTGACTGGGTGGAAGAAATAGATTTTAGCAGAAAGAAATAATTTTCATGGAGGGAATAGTTTTCAAAAGAAAAACTTTTGCTGACCTCAAGGAACTTATATTCTAGTAGAGGAAGAAAACATACAAAAGGGAGCTGAAAAGTGAGGAGGCAGGGAAGGCAGAGATGAAAGCATCAGGCATGGGGACATAGTTTTGAAGTCCATAAAGTTGGGAACAGAGGCTGATGGAGAAGAGAAACTTGCCAGCTTAAATCCCTCAACACAATGGAGGCCCCAGGAGGAATTCATCAGTGGGAGAAGGATCCCCTTGAATCATAAGTAATGTGTCCCTTAGGAAGGATATTAGACTTCAAACCTGGCATGGATCTTGGGATGCAGAAGGTGTGGTGTAACCTCCAATTCTTGCTGGTGGGGAGGAAATTGAATTCGCAGCAGGCGTAGCAAGAAGGAACATATTTTGAGTATTTGAACTGACCAGGCTGGGAGCATTGGGCAGAACTTAAGATGACTTTGGTCATCTTTTTCCTCCTATTTAGTTGTTGAGGAGCAGTTCTCAGCTCTTTTGGTATGCAAAGAAGATGTCTTTGGTTCTTTTATTCTTCTTTATTGGTTGACTGAAGATGCTACTGCATTTTAGAGAGGTGTCAATTAATAATCCATTTTCATTCTCCTTTCTCCAAGTTGTGTGTCTCACAGCTTTAGGATTCTTTTCCCATCCCAGCCCTCCTGACTTTTTGAATTTCAAAACCATGCCTCTGCAGCTGTCTCATCCTAGAACTTTCCTGAGCACCTGGTACCTCCTTACCTTTCAACATTTGATTATCTCTACGGCCTTCTCACCCTGGAATATCCCCATACTGGGCCTGTCCCCTTCTCCCACTTGTGAGTTCTTCCTGGGCCTTCATTTTGTTGAGGGGCTTAAGCTGGCCAGCTTTCATTTCCCTTCATGTTCTGTTCTTGACTTTCTGGACTACAAAACCATGCCCCCTCATTTTTAAGCTCTCTTTTGTTTCTTGTCTTTCCCCATTAGAACACAAGCCCTTTGAAGGCAGGGGTAATCTTTCTTTTTGCTTTAATTGTATCATTCCCAGTTAACTTTAATATAATATAATCCCCATTTAATTAACATTGTGCCTAGAACATCATAAGCTCTTACTAAATGCTTGTTTTCTTTCTTATTGTTAAGAATTATATTCTTGGGGCAGCTAGGTGAGTAGAGTGCCAGCCCCGGAGTCAGGAGGACCTGAGTTTGGATCTGGCCTCAGACACTTACCGTGTTTCCCCGATAATAAGACCTATCCCGAAAATAAGCCCTCCCCTTACTGTGTAAGATTCCTCTAAAATAAGCCCTCCCCCGAAAATAAGCCCTATTGAAATTGCTACTGTAGTGAAGGTGATTCCCTGCGCTACACGCTACATTACAGTACCCTCTGTATGCACCATCCCCCCCCCATGAAACACACGCCGCGCTCCAAGCTGCATCCAATCAGAGCTGCAGCAGTGAGCGCGTCATCCTGTTCTTCCCCAGTGATTTGCTTATTGAATAAAGGTACATTTTTTTGTTCACATTTACCTGTTTATTAAAATTGCTGTCAATGTTCATTAAAATAAGCCCTCCCCTGAAAATAAACCCTCTGGTGTTTTTCTGTCCAAAAAAACAATAAGTCAGTGTCTTATTATTGGGGAAACACGGTAATACACACACACAAAAAACCTAGCCATGTGACCTTAGACAAGTTACTCAACCCCAATTGCCCTCCAAAAGAATTATATTCTCCATTTATAAAAGTAATGTTGATGGGTTTGTATGTGTATTACTGAGCTAGAAAATTCCCTTAAAATTCATGTTCTTACTAATTCCTATTGATAAATTATTTTACTTCATTCATTAAATTTCTCCCTCTTGAGCAAAGTTGCTCATATATTCAGTAGGTTTCAGTTCATCAAACATCTATTTGCTCATTGCTAAAAAACAAAAACAAAACAAAAAATCTCAC
Source organism: Petaurus breviceps papuanus (assembly GCF_028583685.1). Classification (NCBI taxonomy): domain Eukaryota; kingdom Metazoa; phylum Chordata; class Mammalia; order Diprotodontia; family Petauridae; genus Petaurus; species Petaurus breviceps. The sequence continues at coordinate 61,682,795 of NW_027187460.1, read as the reverse complement.
TACAGATAGAGAGTGCTGGTGTTCTAATGTTGTTAACCCTGGGTTTGGTCCTGACTTGGTGACCCTGAATAAGTCAATTTGCTCCTTCGGAAAATGAGGGAATGCCCACTCCTTATAAGTCTAGTTCCAGTTTCTTTTTATGGTCTTATTCACATTAATTCCTTTCTGGTACCCTATAGTCCAGCCAAGTTGACTTACTTGTTCTCATCTATTTCCTGGTATTTCTGATATTCATTCATTTTCCTGATATTCCATTTCCCGCCTCCTCTCCCATGCTTGGAATTCATGCTTCATTTCCCCCTCTTAGAATTCCTAACTTGCTTCAAAACTCAACTCAAGCTCAAGGGATTTTCTAACCTAGGCACTATTTCCTTTCCCCTAGGCATCATCACCTCCTACCCCCCTGGAAATTGCCTTGGATTTGGACCTTCTGTAGTGGATTAAGGCAGGGAAAGGGTAATTAACTTGCCCAGGGTCACATAGCTTGCAAGTGCCTAAGGTCAGATTAAACTCTGGTCTTCCTGACTCCAGGCTGGTGCTCTATCCATTAAGCCTCTTGGTGTATGAGGTCTTCAAGGAAGACTAGCACCTCTGGTGCGAATCCTCTTCAGGACTGCCCATCTACCTTTGGTGTCCACCTGCCACTCAACCATTACTTATAGCGGCAAGAAGATGTAGCATTCACAGTGTCCACACCCAGAGAAAGCTGTTTTAGCAGACAGGCTAAACCAGACTGAAGGTAACCAAGTGAGTTAAGGGTACACCTTCTTAACAGAATGAACAGATGAGAACAATTTGTTCCAATGGCCATGAAGGCAGCTGAAGCAGGCCTTGTGGAATGCTTAGAGTTTGGTCAAATATTGAAGACACTAACATCATCCACTGCATCCTAGGCCATTACCAATCATCTTGACTTTTGTCCTGCCACTTGACTTAGATGACTCTGGAAGAGACAAGACTGACAATTTTGCATAACCCATCACCTCTGTAACTCAAATATCTTCATTGACTCTCATTATGCAACAAATGAAGTATATGCTCCCAATTCTGGCTTCAAGACCCTCTTCAACCTTGTAACTTTTTATATCTTCTTATTTAACCCCCAGGGGTCCTTGGGTGACAAGGTTCAAGAAGGTTTTGGACTCTACTGGACCCATCATGAGGAAACATACAAATAAATTATGGCCTTTCCCCTCCTAGGCAGTCAAGGCCTTCTTAAGTGCCAAAGTTTATTAAATGTCAGAGCCCTCATGAAGATTGACCTTTTGAAGATAGTTGTTGGCTTTTCAACCAGGACCCAAGGACCCAACCTGGAGCAGTAAGGATAGTAGTATGTGAAAAATGATGTGTGGAGTCTGAACTTTCATTAACTTCAGTGGGAGTCTTACAGCTAGCATGGTTTCAAATGCCAGGGTACCAAACCTTTGAGTCACATGCTGCAGCAGAGAAATGGAAATGCTAACAGTTTAGTGGCAGTGGGTGGTGAGTCTGAATAGCGATGTTAGTTTCCTTCCCAACTGCTATAACTCCCCATTGAATTCCAAGCATTGAATAATGAAGGTAGTTGGGGGAAAAAAACTAAAATGCTTTTGTGGAACATAAGAAAATATTAATCATAATTTGATACCTTTTTCTCCCTCATATGAGAGAATACTTTCAAGTCTGTCAAAATGACACGCACAAGAAATGGTAATATGTATGCCAAGGGCAGAATAATAGACTGAGCTATTTTATTTGACAAACTCAAAAGTTTTCAGAGATTTATTGAAAGCCTAAAGTGATTTTCATGCTATTAATTATTTTAATTTTAATTTTTTTTGCTTTCTGGAGGGGGAGGGGAGGGCAATTGGTGTCAAGTGACTTGCTCAAGGTCACACGGTTATTGTCTGAAGCCAAATTTGAACTCAGGTCCTCCTGACTTCAGGGTTGGTGCTCTATTCACTGTGCCACCTAGCCATCCCTATGCTATTAATTATTAAGGCACAACCAGAATCACACTTCAAAAATATAAACACAAAGTTTAAAATAGAATGTACTTTTCTATTTTTTTTTTAATTCACAACAGGCAAGGATCTAGAACTTCTGGAATCAGCTGAAAATTCTGTGGGGAAAGAGCTTCCTGCTTGCACTGCTGGTGTTTCTCTTGAGGGATTGTGTTTTGAGGAGTACACATCACAATCACTGACACCCTGGAAGGCAATCCAGAAGACATAAAGAGAGTCAATTCAACAAAGAAGGAAACCTACATGGACGAAGATTTTGGCTACAGAATATTGGTCCTTTTGATATTTTTCCTCATGAGAAATTGGTTTATAAGTCACCAACCCAAGTAGGATGGGAGATTTTCATAAGGGAAATTCTGAAAGGGTAAACAGAAACAATTCTACTGACAGAAGAAAAAGGGTTTTTTTGTGAGTAGATCAATTTGATTTCACAGAAAACTCACCTGTAAATTTTATATTTTTAAAAGACATTAATAAAAGATGGAAGAAAGGGCAGGTAATGGAAGATGGATACAAAGGCATACACTACATGAGGTAGTGTAAGAAGAATGTCAGGGAGCCAAAGTTTAGAATGAGCTGAGGTTGGTGAGGAATGCCAAGGGAAAAGTAATGTAATTTTTTTTAAAGCTGGAAGAACTAAGAAGATCCAAGGATGGATAAAACTGCTGCTCGTGGTAGGTAGAATAAATGGAGAGCAGGGAGGACTAATTAACTCATATTGCTTCTATCTTGCTGCCTAGATTTCCCCACACCTTTGGTATCTTTCCAAACCTTCAGATATTTACGTTGTGTAACAGTCCCTCAATGCACTCACAAGTGTGTGAGGCACATGCTTGCATCAGTGAACCTCCTCTGTATATGCTCAGTGCATTCCAGCTGCTCTCCCTCTTCTCTTTCATGAAAGTTGTACTTCCCCAATAAGCACATCATTGACTGTGATGTTAGGATCCAAATTTTATGGTTCCACTCTCCTTGATGGAAAAAAGTTTAACCTTTATATTTTTCCTTTTTCCTTCAGTTTGTCATTCTTTCATTTTCATCCTTAAATACCCTTGGGATAATTTTGTGTAATTAGATGTCCTGCCAATTTCTCTTTAAACTGAATCTCTATTGCTTCTCTTTACTTCATGGGGATGATGTTGCTCACAATCTTCTATCATCTTTCATGCTATTGTTATTGTTCAGTCATTTTTCAGTCATGTCCAACTCTCCATGACCCCATTTAGGACTTTTGTGACACAAATCAGCTTCTCATATAGGGATGTAAGCAATTTGCTCTTGATGAATCACAAGTTGTGTGTGTGTGTGTGTGTTTTCTTTGTTTACCTTTTTATGTCTCTCTTGAGTCTTGTATTTGGAGATCAAATTTTCTATTGAGCTCTGGCTTTTTCATCAGGAAAGTTTAGAAGTCCCTTATTTCATTGAATGACCATCTCCTTGCCTGAAATATTATGCTCAGTGTTGATAGGTATTTGATCTTTGGTTACAGTCCAAACTCTTTTGCCTTATGAAATATCAAATTCCAATCCCTCCAATCTTTTAATGTAGAAGCTGCTAGGTCCTGTGTAATCCTGACTGTAGTTCCATGATATTTGAATTGTTTCTTTCTGGTTGCTTGAAGTATTTTCTCCTTGACCTTATAATTCTGGAATTTGGCTACTATATTTCTTGGAGTTTTCAGTTTGGGATTTCTTTAAGGAGGAGTCTGATGAATTCTTTTTATTTTATTATTATTAATTCTATTTTATCCTCTGATTCTAGGACCTCAGGGCAGTTTTCTTTGATGATCTCTTAGAGGAAGTTGTCTAGGCTGTTTATTTCATCATGGCTTTCTCATAGACCAATAATTTTTAGATTATCTGTCCTGGATCTGTTCTCCAGGTCAGTTGTTTTTCCAATGAGATATTTTACACTTTCTTCTAATTTTTCAGTCTTTATGTTTTGTTTGACTGATTCTTGATGCACCATAGAGTCATTAGCTTTGATTTGACTGATTCTGATTTTTAGTGAATTATTTTTTTTAGTTAGTTTTTAAAGCTCATTTTTTAGGGAGGTATTTTCTCCAGTTAGATTTTGAACCTCCCATCCCAGTTCACAAATTTTTACTTTTTAAGGATTTGTTTTCTTTGGTGAGATTTTTTCCAGTTTGGTCAATTTATCTTCCGTCTCTCTAATTTGGTTTTTAAAATCTTTCTTGAGCTCCTCCAAGAATGCTTTTGGGACTTGAGACTAGATTGTATTTCCTTCTGTGGTCTCAGGTGTGAGTATAGAGTCCATGTTGTTCTCTGAATTTGGGTGTTCTTGCTCACTATAATAGGATTGAATCATACTTGCTTTTGATTTCTCAGCTTCCTTTGTGTGCATTGTGATTGCCTATTTCCTGACTTTTAGAGTGGATTTCTGTTTCTGGGGTACAGAGGGCTCTGACCCATGCTTCTAAAGCTGGGAGCTAGAGGCTTAGTTGTCGACTTTGTATGCTGTAGCCTCTGGATGTCTAGACTGAGGCCAAGGCCAGGACTCTCAGTGTTTCCCCTGAGTTACCCTGAGGCTCACAGAGTAATGTGTGGGGGAGGAGTGGTCTAGCCAGTTCAAGTTTCTACCTCTGTGCCCCTGGGCTACAGCTCAAGCAGGCTCAGCAGCTGGTGATCGGCAGTGCTGGTGTCTGCACATTCTCCTGGTTGTGGTGTTAGTGCTTGCTGGCTCTCCCCCACCCCCTTCAGGATCTCCCAAGTGTCAGCTGAGATGGGGCTTGTTGGAATGCCCCTGCCCTTTACTTCAGGCTTGGCACAGCTTCAGTCATACCCTTCCTTTAGGGTTTCCAGGTCTGTAGCTGCTTCCACTATTTCAGGATTTTACACTGAGTAGAGCATTAATCGCTGGGTTTTCAGTGTCAGGGAGGGGGATTAGAGCAGCTAAGGTTTACTCCGCCATCGTGGCTCCCAGAGGTTCAGGTAGGTGATTTTTGAACATCCACACTGTGAGCTGATAGTCCCAGCAGCAGCTGCTAATGCAGGCCCTGCACTTTCTCTTACCCATTTCTAACCCTCCTGTGGTAAGACATCTGCAAATCACCCTTAGGGTAGGTGAATCCACTGGCTTGGGGCTCGCTCTCACTCTGCTGTGCTCTGCTCTTAGGTCCACACTGGTGCAGCCCCTACATGCTCAGCACTATATGGGCACTTTTCTGAACTGGAAATCTGCCACGCTCCTTCTCCCAATGGATTCTGTCACTCTAAAATCTGTTCAGATTCACTTTTTAGAGGTTAGTGATGGAATTCATGGAGGAGCTCAGAAAAGTACCTGCTTATGTTCTACCATCTTGGCTCTGCCCATTTAGAGTTTTCTTGGCAAAGATACTGGAGTGCTTTGCCATTTCTTTCATTTTACAGATGAGGAAACTGAAGCAAACAGGGTGAAGTAACTTGGTCAGGGTCACACAGTTGGTCTGAGGCCAGATCTGAACTCAGGAAGATGAGTCTTCCTGACTCCAGGGCCAGTACTCTATCTACTGAGCCATCTAGCTGCACCATCATCTTTTATGAGATTTTTGCAAATGAAACTATATTCTTACCCATTGTTACTTCTGGCAGCTATCTCTCCATTTGGAAACTGAGATTTTCTGGGTTCTTTAGGTCTCCTTGTTGTGGCAAACAACTTACATTGCTCAAGTTTCTGTATGAAATTATTATACTAAATATTTAGGCCATTTCTGTTGTTCATCTCAGACTGAATTAATAACCAAAAAAAGCTACTGATATAATATCAATAACTAATGATCTATATATCTACTCTTTCCACTTGTTCAAAATTATTATGAGTCATTTCCACATGTGTTGAGAGCATCTTTGATGAAGGGACTAATAGGGATTAAGCAGGCTTTTGGAAAAAATATTCAACAATGGACGACATTGTTACCATTTCACAATTCATCAAAAGATGTAGAAAATGTAAGTTTCCATTGTACTTATTGTTTGTGAATTATGAAAAAGTATTTGATTTGGTAGAACAAAATGCCATTTTATAGATTATTTTTCAACCAGGTGTCTCTCATTAATTTGTCAAAATCATTCAAGATTACTTGAGAGATATAAAAATAGGAATCACCCTGTTCAGTGATCCTCTGATCATAAATATTAGGCAAAAAAAAATATAAGGAGGGGAGACCTATGTTTGCCAAATGTGTTCAACACTGTGATAGAGGAGTTCTGGCTCAGATTCTAAATTGAAGAGGGATTCCCTATAGATGGTGAGGTTTTCCAGAGGTTCCTATTCACAGATGATATTATTCTTATTGCATCAATTTCTGTAATATTAGGAAGAGATATGTAGTCACTCAAAGGAATTTGGGCTGCCCATACACACAGTACAGACCAATTAGGTGAAGAATATCTATTGTTTAGATAACAACATGAATTTGGATAGATACTCTGTAGAACTTATCTATCAGTATATATATTTGAAACAAACATAGATGGACAATGAGTTGACCCCAGAGGTGAATGAGAAGAGAGTAGGTTAGATTGACTTTGGAAAATTGCAAAGCTGTGTTAATGACCCCAAGCTTCCCATTAAAGAAAAAGTTCATCTTTTGGATTCTGTTATTTTTACCAGAGTTGCTGTGTGGTATCAAAGTATATCATCCAATAGTCTTCTAAGAATTAAACACTGATATCATAGAGAGGGTGAACAAAATAACATATGATGGGTACAAGCAGGCCCTGTCTGTTGGTCTTTATTTCTCTGCTTGTATTTTCTGTTCTCTAAAGTTCAGTTTTCCCCCGAACTAGTGAATGTAATTGAAAAATATTGTTGATCCTTTAAACAGTTACTTTTCCTAGTAAATCAGATCTAAGAACCTGTGCTAGCAGTCATACTGGGTATGCCGGTGTGGTTGTGGCTACACAGGTGAACTGCCACAGTGTTCCACTAGTACTCTGGCAATGTCAGGAGAAAGTGTGGAAGGCCTATAGCATATTGAGTAGACCCCCTTGTATTGAAGTTGTGGGAAAATCTGGACAAGAATCCTATATGATGGGTGGACATAAATGGATTGCAATCTGCATCATTAGAGGGAATTTCCAAATTGATGAGGTCACAAATCCATTTTAATATTTTTTATTGCCAAGGAGAATTACTTTTGAAATGAGGATAATAAAATAAAAATAGTTAATAAAAAACAAGGTAAAGGAAAACATTGTACACAGTAACATTGTACAATGAACAACTATGATAGACTTAGTTCTACTCTGCAATATAATGATCCAAGATAATTTCAAAAGACTCATGATGGAAAATGCTATCCACATCTAGAGAAAGAACCATGGAGTCTGAATGCATATAGAAGCATATTATTTTCTCTTTTTTTGTTGCTTTTTCTTTCTCATGGTTTTTCCCTTTTCTTCTGATTCTTCTTTCACAACATATCCAATGTAGAAATTTGTTTAATATGATTGTACCTGTATAGCCTATATCAGATTGCTTGCTCTCTTGGGGAGGGGGGAGTAGAGGGAGGGAGGGAGAAAAAAATTTGGAATTCAAAATCTTATAAAAGTGAATGTTGAAAACTACCCTTATATGTAATTGGAAAAAATAAAATACTATTAAGTGGGGGAAAAAAGAAAACTAAGGTAAGTCATGAAGGAAAAAAAACAAGCATTTATTAAATGCCTATTATATACCAGTCTCTTTACAAAGATTAGCTGATTTGATCCTCACGACAGGAGGTGCTCTTATTAGGAAATTGAGGCAGACAGAGGTTATAGGATCACACAACTAGTTATGAATATGAAGACCAGATTTGAACTCAGGTTTTCCTGACTTCAGCCTTAGCACTCTATCCATTACAAAACTTAGCTACCTCTAATGGATGAGATGGTAGGCAGGCCTCCTAATTGCTGTTCACATTGCCAGGCCTTGTTGAAATACATTCTAGAGTATGGGAAAAATTATCTCATGCACTTACAGAACTTCTTTGCTTCCCAGAATCCAGGACCTGAAGGTCAAGCAGAATTTTGCATTAAAAGTAATGTTAAACTTTATTTTTAAAGGATACACTGAAATACAGTAGAAAGAATGTTGTCTCTGAGTCCACAGCTCCCTTCTGATGCTTATTCCCTGTAGTGGAACTTTGGGCAAATCACTTAACTTACCTGGGGCTCAGTTTCCTTATCTATAAAATCAGAAGCTTGACCTAATTGGTATCTGAGGTTCTTTTTAAGTTTCATTCTAGGATCTTGTTTATTGGGAACTAGATAATTAAAAATATTTGAAATAAAATTCTAAATTACATTTGGGAAGATGTTCAAAGCAGACAGTTCTTATCTCTGCTATTCTCATTAAGTCTTTATTGGGTCTTTTATTTGAAAGAAGGGTTAGACTTGTTCTGTTTGACCCCAGAACTTGCATAAGTCTTTACAGAAACCTTTACAGAGTGTTCTAGGCCCCTCAGCTGGTTAATGAGTCAGCAAACACTTCTTAAGCATTAACTGTGTCAAGTACTGTGTTAAGTGCAGGGGGTACAAAGAAAGGCAAAAATCATCTCTGTCCTTAAGAAGTTCATAGTTGAATGGGAGAAGCAACATGTAAATAATTAAATACTACATGTATGTATGCATTTGTGTATGTGTATGTCTGTGTCTGTGTCTATGTCTATACACACACACACACAGAGGCATTTGTTGCTCAGTTGTTTCAATCATGTCCTATTCTTTTGTGAACCCATTTGGGGTTTTCTTGGCAAAGATACTGGAGTGGTTTGCCATTTCCTTCTCCAAATCATTTTACAGACAAGGAAATTGAGGCAAATAGGGTGAAGCGATTCACCCAGGTTCACACATCTAGTAAGTGTCTGAGGCCAGATTTGAACTTAGGAAGAGGAGTCTTCCTGACCCTCAGTCTGGCACTCTGTGCACTATAGCACCACCTAGTGGCCCACCTACTATCCAAAAATGAAATATGTTGCCCAAAGTGACAGAGTTCCCCCTCACTAAAAGTCTTCAAAAAAGAAGAATGAATGAATACTTGGAGACATTTTAGAGACAGTTCATATTTGATCTTTGATCATAGATTAGATTACATGACCTCAGTGGTATCTTCCAAATCAGAATGGTTATCTATATCACCATCATTTTTTCACAGTATTCTTTCTCCTCCTCCTCTAGAAAGCCATCCCATATAACAAATTATATTTTTTAAATGCAGAAAAAGGAGGTAGAAGAGGAAAATATCATCACAATTGATAAAGACACTGAAAAAATTCCAAAACATGGACAATGTGCAACATCTCTGAACCTCCCACTTCCAAGAAAGGGTGGGGGTGAGGTGGGACTGGGCAGGAATATCTTCTCATATCTCTTCTTTCAAGCCATGCTTATTCTTTATAATTTTACAACATTCAATTTTTATATTGTTTCCATTTACATTGTTTTAGTCACTGTATATATTGTGCTTACTTCACTCTGCATCAATTCATAGAAATCTTTCCATGCTTCTCTGTTTTCATCACATACATCAATTCTTACAGCAAAGTAATATTCCATTACATTCATGTACCACAGTTTGTTTATCCATTCCCCAGTCCAATTAAGAAATTTTTATTCCTAATCACAGACATCAAAACTGGTTTAGCTCAGCTGTAAATAAAGTTCAAAAGGGAGGGCCAGACAGAGTATCAGTAGGTTAAGAAGGGTGAATGACATGGATTTGCTAATTAAGTGTTGGCAAACACAAACATGATCTGGTACTCAGGGAGTCTTACAGATTTCACAATGAAAAACAATGAGCATGCACAGTGAATGTCATGGGATTTGCTCACTTTAGGACTTGAGTATTCCTTCTAGCTTCATATAATTCTTTTCTAAGCCTTCCAACATCATCAGGTAGTCTTCTAGGTTTGTTCCATGGTAGAGTAGCTCTTTAGTTTCTTTGGGATTCTCTAAGCTTGTCGAGTTCAGTATTCTGTATTCACTCATAATATGTTCTGTATTTAGAGGTGAGCTATTTCCTAAGTCTCCACTTCTTGTTATGGTGAGGTGAATCTCAAATGAAAAACCAGACAAACAAAGAAAAGTCGAGTCAACAAGCGTTTATTAAGCGCCTGCTGTGTTCTAGGCACTATGCTAAATGCTGAGGATAAAAAGAGAGGCAAAAATAAATGGTGCCTGCCTTCGATGAACGCACAGTTGAATGCAGGAAGACAACATGCAAATATATATGTATGTATGTGTATGTGTGTATGTATGTGTGTATGTGTATGTATGTATGTGTGTATGCATGTGTGTATGTGTATGTATGTGTATGTGTGTATGCATGTATGTGTGCATGTATGTGTATGCGTGTATATATGTGTGTATGTATGTGTGTATGCATGTGTGCATGTGTGTATGTGTGTATGTATGTGTGTATGCATGTATGCGTGTATGTATGTGTGTATGTATGTGTGCATGTGTATGTATGTGTGTATGTATGTATGTGTATGTGTGTATGTATGTGTGTATGTGTGTGTATGTGTGTGTATGTATGTGTGTGCATGTGTGTATATGTGTGTATGTGTGTATGTGTGTGTATGAGTGTGTATGTGTGTGTGTATGTATGTGTGTATGTGTGTATGTGTGTATGTGTATGTGTGTGTATGTGTGTATGTGTGTGTATGTGTGTGTATGTGTATGCATGTGTGTATGTGTGTGTATGTATGTGTATGTATGTGTGTGTGTGTGATAATTTGGGGATAATCTCATAGGGAACATTAGTATTAATGAAAATTGGGGAAAGGTAGAAGATGAGATTTTAGGGGCAGCCAGGTAGCACAGCAAGTAAGAGCACCAGCCCCAGAGTCGGGATGACCTGGGATCGAATCCCAGGCTCAGACACTTAGCACCCACCCAGAAACACCTGGCCGTGTAACCGTGAGCAAGTTACTTAACCCTGATTGCTTAGGGGCGGCCAGGTGGCTCAGCGAGTAAGAGCACCGGCTCCAGTGTTGAGAAGACCTGGAGATCGAATCCCAGGCTCAGACACTTAGCACCCACCAAGAAACACCTGGCCATGTAACCTTGAGCAAGTGACTTAACTCCGATTGCTTAAAAAAAAAAAAAAAAGATGATGAGATTTTATCAGAGCCTTGAAGGTATCCAGGAAAGCCAGGAGATAGAAGTAAGGAATGAGAGCATTTCAGGCATGGGGGATAGTCAGTGAAAATGCATGGAATTGCTAGATGAAGTGCCTTTTTTGAGGAACTAATAGGAGACCAGTGTCACCAATGTCACACAGAAGGAAATAAGGTATAAGAAAACTGGAAAGGTAGGAACAGGGCAGGTTATGAAGGACTTTAAAATTCTTAACAGAAGATTTTATTTTTGATCCCGGAGGCGACAGGAAGCCACTATGAACTTATTTATTGCTCCTTAATATCATCTTTTTTTCTGTAAGGATCTGAATGGTTTGTTGTATTTGTGGCTGGAGACTTCTAAGAGGAATTTCAGTTCAATTAAATTCAGCAAACATTTATGAAGTGACTACTATGTGCAAGGTTGGCTACGAAGGATACAAAACCAAAAATGAAAAAAGTTCCTGCCCTCAAAGAGCTTCTACAAGGGAATACAGCATATACACACATACATATATACAAAAATGTATTATATTTCTTTAAGACAAATGAAGTTAAATACAAGGTAATTTGAGGAGGGGGGTAGAACACTAATAATTGGGACTATTAAATGAATTCCTAACTACAGTACTCCCAATCTCCCTGCCCCATGCCCAGCCCTGTCTATAAATAATGCTCTATTAAATACTCTACAAATTAGATTGGGGTAGACCTGGGAACAGTGTAGCATAGCTAGTGACTATCACTCCATAAAAGTCATGTGTTTCTTCATTGCTTCCAAGAGAGTAAGGACCATTTTCATTTAATTTCTTCTTCAATAGTTATAGCTTATCTTCCATCTGGCACATTGTCAGATCATTTACTCATTCATCCAACAAGCATATATTGAATGCCTGTTATACGCAAGGCTCAGTGTCTGCAATAATCTACAAGTCCTAAGTGCTAGAAGACAAAAATGGAACAGTCCCTTCTCTCAAAGAGCTTTTATTCTATGTGGGGGAAGGGGCATGATATGATACCAACACAAACATATCAATACAAAACACATTCATATTCAAATACTCAAACGAATCATACATTTGGATATACTCTCCAATGATGCATATTGCAACCCATCCATGTCTGCCCACCCTGTGTGACCATGGATATGGACGTGTGCCCATGTCCTCCCATAATTTCACTATAGGAAATCCACCTTATATGCCAAAGATTTTCTTTTCTTGACCTTGAGCACAGTGGAACATACAAGTAGAATCAAATGCTTTTGCATAATCCACAAACAATAAGAGAAGTGGAATGCTACTTCATAGAAAAGAATATATTTTTTTGAGGCACTCAGGGTTAAGTGACTTCCTCCTTGTCACACAACTAGTAAATGTCTAAGGTTGAATTTGAACTCAGGTCCTCCTGATTTTAGAGGTAGTGTTCTATACACTGAGTCACCTGGCTGCCCCAATTATAGAATATCTCTTGCGATATTCCCTGTTCCCAAATAATACCCTCATTACGTATACACTCAGTTTGTGTGAATAAGTTTCAAAAATACTTTGTATAGATAGAAAAGGCAAATTCTCTCTGTCACTTTTTTTTGGACATTAGTAAGGTTTAAGTTTTTTTTTCCATGCTTTTTCCATTTTCCCTCCTTTGAGGTATCTTGTGAGTTGATCACTCAACATCCTCAAAATTTCATTCCCTCTAACACAGTTTTCCTCTGTGTGAGCTTGGTCTAATTTGACTGCTTTTGTTTGGACTAGAATCCAACCATGGTGGCTTTTATGTCCTCAATAGTAAAAAGAGTTTGTTATAAATACCTTTGCAGATCTTTTCCACTTTTCTTTTGTTTGTTGCTCTTCTAGTTAAGTGACCTCAGGAGGATTTGTTTAGTTTACCTTCTACTGTTTCCCCTCTGTTTCATGAAACAATACTACTTGTTATCATTAAAATTTTACAAACAAGTTTAAATTATAATAGTGTTGCCTCTGTCAAATTTCTCTGGCAAATAAGTCCAATTTTTGTTGGACTTAGTTGCTAAAAAGCTAAAAGACACTAAGTTGTTTTTGCTCTCCTTGCTCTAGTAATTGATTTACTTCAATTATCTTTCTGTATTAAGTTATTTAATCAACATTGATGTAATATATGCTGTTCATGACTCATTTTTCATTATCAATTATTTGTTTAAGTAGGTCAAGATCAAGCTGTTTCAATTGCATGCAAAATTATTTTTCTCATTGTTATTATTTCTTTTTAGCTTTTTTTTGCTAATACTGATATTTGCTCTGATTGCACACAGTAGCTAATTTAGGAGTCTTTTTCTGTCAGTTAAAATGCTATCAGTTTAGTTTTTGTGAGGTTATTTGGGGCTCACCACTTCTGGTGCCTATCAATTCTTTTCTTGAAGAAAATATTTATGATCTTAAGGCATGAAGCTTCTGAAGTATCTAGACATTCTTAAAATTCACACTGCCTCAAAGTGGAGTGGGCCTCACTCAGGAGGGAGTAGGGTTTTCCCTCAGTATGGCTCTATAAGTCGATCATGAGTTCATAACCTTTTTTTTTTCTAAAGCAATAGGGGTTAAGTAACTTGCTCAAGGTTACACGGCCAGTTATTTCTGGGTGTGGTGCTGAGTATCTGAGCCTGGATTTGATCCAGGTCATCCTGACACTGGAGCTGGTGCTCTTACTCGCTGAGCCACCTGGCCGCCCCTAAGCAATTGGGGTTAAGTAACTTGCTCAAGGTTACACGGCCAGGTGTTTCTGGGTGGGTGTTAAGTGTCTGAGCCCAGGATTCGATCTCCAGGTCTTCTCAACACTGGAGCCGGTGCTCTTACTCGCTGTGCTACCTGGCCTCCCCGAGTTCATAACCTTTTAATGTGTATGTCATGGATTCCTTTGACAATTTGGTAAAGCCTATGCCCTTCTCGAAAGAATGTTTTTAAATGCATAAAATAAAATATCACAGGACTATAAATGAAGCCAATTATATTGAAATATGCTTATCAAAATCTTAAAACAAACAAACAAAAAAAACAAGTTCCATGGAGTTCTGGTTAAAATCATTAAAGTAAAAATTGGATGACCGCTTCTTGGGAAAATTTAAGGGGGAATTCCTATGTAGGCACAAGTTAGACTATATGACCTCTGGGCTTTCTTCCAATTCAAAGATTGTATGATTCACTATTTCCCCAACACCACACCAGCTGAGGAACACTTCTTAGGGTATTTGGTTCATGGACCATTTTCCGGAGCTGAGTCATTCCTTTTGACATCTCCTGGTTCCTATAGAAACCTATTCTCTTCTTCATTTTTTCTCCTTTGGAGGATTAGGACTCAGTTTTGTTCAAATTTGATACTGGTGTTTAATTTCCTACTTCTCCAAAGGGCAGGTATGTCTATAAATATGGATGTGATAATAATAACTGGCATTTATATATGACTTTAAAGTCTGTAAGATGCTTTACATACATTTGATAACAACAAGTCTCAGATAGGTATTACAGACATCAGGCATTGTCACACATCCCTACTTCCCAGGTGACTAAAGTAAGGTTCAGAGAAGTTAAATGCTTCACCTAAAGTCCCATAGCAAGTAAGTATTCTAACACTCTGGCCACTATGCAAGGCAATAAACAGCTTAGATAGAAGATAAAGACTAGACTCATGATTTCACTGAAATAGAGAACTCTTTTATGCAGGTTGATATCTTCTTTGCAATTTATGGTCTTAGAGCACTGTGAGGCTAAATGACCTTTATTTTTTTTTAATGAACAAAATTCTATTTTCTTTCCCTTCTACTCTGTACCCCATCCCTCCCAATTAATGAAGCAAATATTCAAGCCCACATACATAGCATGTGTCAAAATCAGGACTTGAATCCAGGTTTTTCTGGTTTCTAAGACAACTCTCTAACCATTACATGATACTACCTTTCATGCAACTTAGAAATCAGCTCATATTAAATAATTGCTTTTTTTTTTTTTTTTTTTTTTGCTTTTTGGAGGGGGGAAGGCAGGGCAATTGGGGTTGTGACTTGCACAAGGTCACATGGCTAGTAAGTGTTAAGTGCCTGAGTTCAAATTTGAATTCAGGTCCTCCTGACTCCAGGGTTAATGCTCTATTCACTGTACCACCTAGCCACCCCTAAATAATTGCTCTTTAAAAGGCTTTGTTCTTGCTGTTCATTCCAGATAGCAGGTCAAAAACAAAGAAGAAACCTAAAAAGGCACGAGAAGTAACACTAGAGAAAGCATTTTAAGAGTCCCTGATGGTTCTAAATACTTTCAACCTAAGAAAATAAGTCGTTTTTCCACTGAGACCTAGGGGCACACAGTTATGAGAGGAATGTGTGATTATATTAGCAAGTGATTTAGGGCATCAAGCAAAGGTCACTCAGCTCATTACTTGGGAACATCTAATTTCCGTCTGAGAAGCAGTTAATTGGTTTTAACATTTCTTTCCAGAACTCTGCCTGGGCTCCAGCACTCTGTGGATTATGAGTTATTGGATGATATATGTGCCCATTAAGACAGGTCCAAGCTTGCTTCTTGTTCATTTTCTCAAATGTATTTGGTGATTATGTTGGAAGGGCACATGGACGCTCCAGAAGTAGGCACAATGAGATTCATCAGGCATTTTGACACTTCTGTTGGCAACTGGAACAATTCAATTTTCAACTCCAAAAACATTAATTGTGTGCCTACCTTACCGAAGGTGCTAGGAATTCAAAGATTGTTTTTTTTTTTAAATAATACAATCTCTGCCCTCAAGAAGATTCCATTCCATTGGGATGGTATGATGAGACCAAGTCTAAGGGTATAAAGGTAAATGAGAGACCTTGACAAAGTGCTCTAGGAAAAAAATATGGCATTATAGAGTAAGAGGTATGCAATTTTTCATCTCCTTTGACCAGTTGTCTTCATGCTAGGATTATAACCTAAGGATACTATGAAAAAGGGGGAAAAAGACACAATTCATATGCCTAATGACCACAGAATGGCTAAACATTATTTCCCCTCAAGGAATGAAAAGGAGAAAGAATACAAAGAAACATGAGAAGATTTGTTACATATATAGTATTATATTGTTACATATATTGTTGTTGCATATATAGTATTATAAACAATATTTTATACATAAATATATGTATATATCTTTAAAATCTTAAACACTGCAATTTCTATTCCTTTGCCTGTCTCCTACCTACCTCCTTCTGCTGCCTCCCCTCCCCTCCTGTCCCCTCCTCTCCCTCTCCTCTTTTTCCTCCCCCCCTACAACTAGCTAACTGACAATTCTATAGGTTGTCCAGCTTGTGCCTGGCACATAGAAGCCACTTATTAAATTTTGTTGATTGATCAATTGCCCATCCATCTATATGTCATAATCTAAGCCAATGGTATCAAACTCAATTAGAAACAGGTTGTTTCTATTTGAAGGGTCCCTAGAGGTGTACAGCAACTTAGAAAACCAGATATTAGCATTACTTATACTGAATTTTTATTAATTTTGCTAAAAAACTTCCAATTACATTTTAATCTGGTTCAATCAGTAGGTTGTTGGTGGGTGTTTGATTTCTCTGGTCTAGACAACAAGTAATTCATTATACCTTTGTTTTTTCCTGCATGGATAGTAAGGTCAAACTCCTTAGAGTGATTATAGAATCTCCTTCTAGGACTCAATGCAATCAGCACAATGTCATCTATAACCAGAAGCATCTGGAGGACCTCATTATATAACAAGTCTTTCTTTGACTTGAATTCTGTACCACATAACCCTGATGAAAAAATCTGGCATGCATATGTTTTCCTTGTTCCATGCCTTATTTAATGTAGATAATCAGAGTTGTCAAACAAGATTATCTCAGTTGTTATAACTTTCAAGGAGTCTTGTACAATTTTGTCACATGCACCTTGTTAGAGGAGAGTATTTAAGGTGGCAGTTTGCTTGCAGAATCAGATGCTTATTTTATAATAAATAATCAAGTACAGTGGGATACTTTATTTTTTCTATCAATCGTGTGATTGTAAAGATGTGGTCTCCTGCGGACTACCAAAGCTGACCTAGTCTCTATGAGTCATGAAAGTGGACAATCTCCGAAGAGCTCATCATCTAGCATTCAGTGGAGAAGCAAATAGTGGGCATTAATAAGCAGTCTGTGGCACATTACAAATGAGGATTTACTCAGGGGAAGCAGTATAAAGAATGTTTTCAAAGAAATGTCTCAGTAAAAAAGATGATGTGGTCAGGTGGAGAAAGCAATCAGGTAATGGCTGCCCAATTACTTTATAAGTACTCTTCTGTTGTCAAGAGAATATAAGGAAGGCCATTGGGATGGATTTCCTGTCATAAAGTTACGAGAAGGTATAGAAGAGAGCCATCCAGATTGGGCAGGAATGGATACCTTGCAGTTAAGACTATTGGAAGGAAAACCCACATTGATGAGGTCACAGATTGATTGGAATCCTGAAAAATGAGAATGTTTTTTGTTCATCATTATTGCTTTCAATTTTTTACTACTTTAGGAAAACTTTGGGAAGGAGACTTTCAGGTTAGGTGGAAGGATCAGGGAAGATATAGCATCTGAGAGCAGATTCAGAGGAAGAGAATGATCTTGTTAGGAAGAGATGAGGTAGCATGTGTTCCAGGTATGGAGTTCAAAGCCTATGTGAATGCAGCAAAGTAAGTTCTGATAGACCGAAATCAGAAAACAGCTGCCATAGAAAGTAGTGGGTTCCTGATGAGTAGACGAGTCCAAGCAAAGGCTAGATATCCCTTGATGTTTAGGCTATAGAGGGTATTCTTGTTCATGTACAGGTTAAATCAGATGGCCACTGAGGACCCCCTTACCTCCAAACTCTTGAAATTGAGTAATTTTTTGATAGATATCTGTAATGTAATACCAAGCAAAGGCAACTTCCCAGGTTCAAAATACCAGCATAGGTGCTCTCTATTTTATTCAGTAACAAACCCAGAACAGAGAAGATCAAAACATGACATCATTCAAAATACAGCATTTACTAAGTGTGATTAAATCATCTCTAAGGCCTACCCCACCCCAGGACTTTCCAATCATTCAATCAATTACAAAGTCTCTGTTCTAAATACTTCTCCACCCCTAGGCTATACCTTAATTAAGTCCACCACAAAGCCCCTCTTCTCAAATGGAGATTAGTTTCCAAACATAAGTAAAATACATTCATTTGCTCAACCATAGAACACAAAAAGGTCAAAAGTTCCCCACCCCTGGATCACAATTGAATCTACCCCAGAGTTACATCAAGTTTAAACACAGCACTTAATACCCAAATGGAGGTCTTTTCTTCATCTTGACACGAGGCAAGTTCTCAGCAATCTTAGTTCCTGGAGAGACAAGGCTTAGCAAGGCCATAAGATACATTGCCAGTCCCTTCATGAATTTATCCTCTGTCTGTAGAACAGTCCTAGAACCCCTGAACACATTAGCAAAGCCCTCTCCCAGGATTTCTGTAAACATACAACAAGAAAATCCTTCTTCAGGGCTTCTGAACCAACAGAAAGGCTCCCAGACCCCTGCAACAACAGCACTGTCCTTCACCAGTGGACAGTATTCATTCTGTCTGCCGGACAGTCTCCAGACCGCTGCAACAACAGTACTGTCCCTCACAAGTGGACAGTATTCACTCTCAGTACTGTCCCTCACCAGTGGACAGTATTCACTCTCTGTCTGCAGGACAGTCTCAGGCCTTCTTAACCAAATGCCAGGTTCCAGGACTTCTTCAACAGGACAGTCTTTCACCAGTGGACAAATCTGGCAAAATAACATCAAAACAGACAGACAAAGTACCAGCAAAATAGCCATGTCTCCTCAGTCCTTGGCAGCTCAGGGGGCAGGTCTCAAAAGTCCAGGGCAATTCAAAGCGGCCACCAGCAATTCTGGTCTCTCTCTCTCCACGAGGTGCAGCTTCCAAAAAGAACTTCCGCCTCTCTCTTGTCTCTCCAAATCTACGTCACCAGCTCCTCCCAGTCAGGACTTTCTTTTCACATCAAAAAGTCCATCGCACAGGTGGGATTAACAAGCTCTGGGTTTTAATACAATCAATTTGAAAACCAAGCCCAATACAGGGGAATCTCCACATTCCATTACTATCACAATATCCAGTATGGCTGGAACACAAAGTATGAGAAGAGAAGGAATGTGAAAGAAAGTTGGGAAAAGCCAGATTGTAGAAGTTTTTAAATGTCAGGCCAAGGATTTGTTTTTAATCCTGGAAGTCACTAGAGATGTTGGAGAGGAGTGGCATGATCAGACCTGTGCCTTAAGATGTTTTGTGAATGGGTTCTTCTGTGGTGTACTCCTTAGTGAGATAATGACTCTCCTCCCCTTGAGCTAATACAGTCTACCCACTTTCATTTGTTGAAAACATCTCCCTACAAAAACTCACCACTTGGACTATGTTTGTACATGGTTGCAGAAATGAAGGCCACTCCCACTTTCTGCACAGGATGGGTAAACAGAGCATTTTGAATCACCAGCCTCACAGACCCTGTAGGAAAAGGAAGCCAAGAGCCAGACGCAAAGGGGAGAAATTAGTGGAAATGTCAGGGAATATGGGGAGAACTTTAGAATGGAAATGACCAAACAGATCCTAATGTTCATTCCCAAACTGAAGGTAGACACCTCCCTAAAAGGATTCCTGATCCTTTATCTAGTCTAGTTTGAAGTGTCCACAGAAGAAGAAAATGTTTTGCAACATTTTCCTTCAACTAGTCCATTGTTTTTTTTTAATTAATCCATCAATCTAGTTAAATAGGAATGTTTAGCTTAGACAGGACAAGTTTAAAGGTGGAGATGGGCAGTAAGGAATGATAGATGTCTTCAAGTATTTGAAACCCATAATAGAGAAGAGGCATTTTCTGATTCATAGGGCTATTGGCCTATGAGAAAGAAAGGACCTCAAGCCTTATCTAGTTTAACACCCAGTGAAAAATCTAACTCCTGTGACTTTGGACAAGCCTTGTAAAATGAGGTAGTTGGACTAGATGACCTTAGATACTCCTCCCAGCTCAAAATCTATGATCCTATAATATGCAATATTGATTGGGCATCTCCTAAGGGCAAGGTCCTGTGCTATGCATTTTGGACAACATATAGATGAATAAAAAAGTTCTTGTCCACAAAGAAGTTACAAAAATCTAAAAGTCATCACTTGCTAGTGATCATCCATAATTTAGTATGGTTCGATGGAAAGTATGGTACAAAGTCAATGGACCAGAAATAAGAAGACCCAAACTCAAGACCTAATTAAGCCAACTGCTTGACCTTAGACAAATCATTTAACCCCTATGGATTTCCATCTATCAGTCAATCAACAAATATCTAAAAAGATTCTGTTGTGAGGTGGCTGAGGTCTTCTTGTGCTCTTCCAAATTCAGTCATTGGTGGATTGAATTGGAAAGGATGCTGCCCTTCCATTTTCTTGGCTGATTATTTTAATGTGTGTTGCATTATTGGCTTCTTATTTTTCAATAGGTATCAAACTATATGATAAGACTTAAAGAGAGATTTTTTAAAAAAGGGAACAGGAATATACCATCTTGCTCATTTAAAAAACAAAATCCTATTGCCATTGTTTAAAAAGACAGACAGAGACATTGAAGAAGAGCCCAGAAACTTACTCAGCCAATAATAGACATGGCAACTAATGCAAAAAACAACTAAGTGTACAAGATTATTTACAAAGCTTTATGTTAATGTATGCAGGGAATATAATGGATCCAACTTGTACTGGTTTCAGAGGACTGACTGTTAAATTTTCGGTGTGAGCCTTTATCCCTCAGAAACTGGCCAATGCTACAAATCAGGGCTTAATATGTTCTTTTACTGATCATTTAGGCTTTAAGAAAGTGATGGAGAAAATGTTTAGTAATGCAGATATTTAAAAGTGTGTCCCTTATTTACTTACCCCTAATTTACCTGCCCCATTCCCCACCCCTGGCAAAAGCTGATTGTTCAACATTTGCCAGTCTGCCCCCCCCCCAGCTGTAGCCCACTGAATCGGTTTGGAAAGAGTTTAACAACACTAAGAAAAAAGCAGCATTTATTTTTAGAATATCTATAATAGACCAGAGCTCAACACAAAAGATCCTTGGTTACAGGACCATTCTGTCATTTTACCTTTCATTAAAGGAGCTGTGACAACAACAGACCTGAAAAAAGAAACACAACTGTATTCACTAGTGAGCTGCTTTGAGGAAGCATCCCTTGCTTCTGATTGGTCTGATTCATTGTGCTACTTCCAGGCCCTTAGCAAGAAAGCTTTGAATGTGAAACACCAGGATGCTGGAAATTAGAAGGTAATACTTTTCCTGGAGCCCTAAGAGAAAAAAAAAAAACTTTCTGGTCCTGTACCCTAAATAACAATTCATTATCCTGAATCATGTTAAAAATGTATATTTTTATATAACGGGCTTTTTTCTGTATATTTGCAAAATATTTTGGATTTTCTGACTCTGAGTACATATTTTCAGTGTAATAATTTATATAGTAATTTATGTAATTTAATAATATAGACATACACCGCCACCACCAAAAACAACATTAACAACTGGGCTATGTGAATTAGATCATGTCATGTCATATCATGGTGGACTGGCATGGTGTTTATTTAGTGTGCTGTGTCTGCAGTCAGGAAGACCTGCTTTCAAATCTCACTTCTGACATTGCTAGTTATGAGTACCTGGACAAGTCAATCAACCAACACATATTTTAATAAGCTGCCACTGTGCATCAAACACCACGCTAGGTGCTAGGGATTCAAAGACAAAAGTGAGACAGTCTCTGACTTCAAGAAGTTTATACTCTACTGGGGGAGACCATATGTTCAGGGAAAACTAAAGACAGGACAGAGACTAAGAAAATATACTATACTGAGGATGGCACCTAATCTCTCTTATTTTTCTCTTCTGTAGAATGGGGGTAATAATAGCACCTATCTCTCAGGGTTGTTGTGAAGATTAAATGAGATAATATTTATAAAGTGCCTAGCACATAACAGGCACTTAAAACATATTTCCTTCCTTCTATCCTTTTCTCTTCCTTCCTCCCTCCCTTCCTTCCTACCTCCCTTCCTTCCTTCCTTCCTTCCTTCCTTCCTTCCTTCCTTCCTTCCTTCCTTCCTTCCTTCCTTCCTTCCTTCCTTCTTTCCTTCCTTCCTACCTCCCTTCTTTCCTTCCTTCTTTCCTTCCTTCCTACCTTCCTCCCTTCCTTTCTTCCTTCCTTATTTCCTCCCTCCCTCCCTTCCTCCCTTCCTCCCGTCCTCCCTTCCTACCTCCCTTCCTTCTTTCTTCCTTCCTTCCTCCCTTCCTTCCTCCCTTCCTTTTCTTCCTTCCTTCCTTCCTTCCTTCCTTCCTTCCTTCCTTCCTTCCTACCTGAAGTCCATCCTTCCTTTCTTCCTTCCTTCCTTCCTTCCTTCCTTCCTTCCTTCCTTCCTTCCTTCCTTCCTTCCTTCCTTCCTTCCTTCCTTCCTTCCTTCCTTCCTTCCTTCTTAGTAATAGCACCTGCCTTATGGGGTTATTATGAGAGTCAATTGAAATAATGTATTCAAATGAATCCCATGTATCCAAAAGGTTTTGTAAACCTTAGAGCACATTTGTGAGCTGATCATAATTTTGATTTTTATCTCTAAGGTCTGTATCTCAGGTATAAAAGTCTATGATTCTCTGAGATGAGGTCATCATGTTTCATCCCATTTCCCACTAACACCTACTTGTGAGTGCTTTTCCCAGAATGAATAATTGCACTCACTGTGATATTTACAATTTTTGAATAGATGCAGGCTGTTGCTGCTTCCTGTCTAAGACTGACTTGAGCCACGCCAGGCAAAAGCAGCCCTGTTCACCTCCCTCCATGCCCCAGTCTTTCCATCATCACTTTAATTATTTTTTTCTGCTCTTCAGTGAACTTCTTCTAATGCCTCACACAGAGTATATTCATTAGCATTTTTCTGAGTTGAGTCTAATTTGCTATTTTAATCCTTGATTTCTCAACTCTTTTCATCTGCTTTTCTTACTGTATCTTCAATAGTGTTGGCAACATTTCCTACTTTGGTTTCCTCAGCAGATGTTATTAACATGATTAAATTGCATTTGTACTGTGCTTGAGGTTTTATTCCCCCCATAATGTTTATGCCTCAATTAATCAATCAATTAACAAGCACTTATTCAGTACCAATGACGTTGCAGGTACTGCTTAAGAGGTGCAGGTAATACACAAGTGAGACAATCCCCTGCCCTCAGGGGATGACACAATGCAGGTAAGGGCACTGGAAGAAAGGGAAGGGAGTTTTGGTTTCAGCAGTCAGAAGGATTGTGAATGGAGCCCAAGGGCAGATTGCAATGGTGATATTGATTTGATTTTTGTTTTTCAGAGCAAGAACAGGTGTTGGAAAGCTGTGTGGTTGGGCTTTGGGTTGGAGTTATAGGTGGGGCTGTGTCTGGGGATTTGGGGTAGCCCTGGTGTCCTGGTGGATGGCTGGGTGGCTTCTTCATCATCAATACCCCCTAAGAGATAGCTTGGGTAGGGTATAACTGCCTCTCTTCTTACAGAGGGTGAAATTGAAGTCCAAGGTCACACAAGTTGATGGGAGAAAATAGGTCTCTTGATCCCCAATTTGGAGTTCTTTCTGCATTAACTTTGGTGTCTCTCATGAATAATGGTCACTTAACCTACACTTGTTGCAGGTTCTGCTTAAGACTCTGAAGTAGAAGTAGTGCCTCAGAAGATAGAGGACTCCTCATTGGAGGAAGCAAAGGTTGGCTGTCCACTTTAGGGGCTATCATAGAGAAGATTCTTGGTCAGGCATTGGGTCAGTCTAGATGGCTACCAGCTTTAAGGGTCTGGAGTCTATGATTATTTCCACCATAAAAAATCCCCAATCCCAACTCATCTTAGTTATAATCTTCTTGAATTGATATGGTTATTAAAAAGAAACCTTGGGGACAGTTAAATGGTGCAGTGGATAGAGCACAGGCCCTAGAGTCAGGTGGAACTGAGTTCCAATCTGGCATCAGATACATATTACTGTATGACACTTGGCAAGTCATGTAACACCAATTGCCTCCAAAAGTGAGAGACAGAGACACAGAGAGAGAGAGACAGAGAGACACAGAGAGAGACAGAGAGAGAGAGAGAGAGAGAGAGAGAGAGAGAGA
>NW_027187460.1:61620277-61658407 GCF_028583685.1 Petaurus breviceps papuanus | reverse complement strand
AGGAAGGAAGGAAGGAAGGAAGGAAGGAAGGAAGGAAGGAAGGAAAGGAGGGAGGGAGGGAGGGAAGGAAGGAAGAGAGAAAGAAAGAAAGAAAGAAAGAAAGAAAGAAAGAAAGAAAGAAAGAAAGAAAGAAAGAAAGAAAGAAAGAAAGAAAGAAAGAAAGAAAGAAAGAAAGAAAGAAAGAAAGAAAGAAAGAAAGAAAGAAAAAGAAAGGAAGGAAGAAAGGAAAAGACAAGAAACCTTCTGGTGATTGAGCCTATTATAGGCCCATCCTAGGATGACAGAAATCTCAGTCAGATGTGGCCCAACTTGAGGACTGAATTCAAAGATCCATGGCCCCCTCTACTCTAGTATAAGTTACTGAAACATTCTATCTTAAAGCTTTCATAAAGAATAAAGAATTGTTAAGTTTACTTCTATACCAGCTAAGTAGAAAGTAAGCTCCTTGAGGGCAGGGATGATTTTATTTTTGTCTTCATATCCCCAGTCCAGCACCTGACATAAAGGAGTCCCTTAATAAATACTTCTTGAGTTGATTTAAATTAAAGGCTATAGGACTTGCAGTCAAATTTCACCCATGTGATATTCATATTTCAAAGAATTTCAGTTATACTTCCTGATCATACCCCATCACTCATCTGATTATAGCTCATAAATTTCCTCCCCAAAGCAGCAATACTTTAAATGCTACATGTCACAGTGGATAGAGTGATATGCCTGGAGTTAAAATCTGAATTCAAATCCAGCCACAGACACTTACTTGCTGTATGACCCTGGGCAAATTACTTTATTTCTGTTTGCCTCAGTTTCCTTATATGTAAAATGGAAGTAATAGCACCTACCTCCCAAGACTGTTGTGAACGTCAAATGAGATAATGATTGTCAAGTGCTTAATATAGTACCTGGTACATAGTAAGTATTATATATTAACTATTATTATTAAATGGATGGAAATTTGTTCTTTGTTAGCTCATGCTGCTTTTTACCCAAGGATTTCATTGCCTTCAAGACAGTTACACATTTTTTCCCGTACTTTATTGAATTATTTCTATAGAGTCAAATGAAAAGATTTACCAAGTGGACACTTACAGAATTGCTCTCGTCTTTAAATTTGGAAGAAATGTTTTTCTAATCTCCTTTACTTTTTTTTTTCTAATTTGGTTTTACAAGAATATTTTACATTGGTGTATAAATAATTACCTAATCAGAGCTTTTATTTGCCAGGTTACATAGGAAAAATGTTATTTTTAGTTACAATTTTATCATTGTAGAGTAGACTGCAGCCTTGAAGGCTGTTCTCCAACAAGGGTATCATTTGAAGAGTATGAAAAGTTCCTTGACTGATGCGGTAACAGAGATAACTTGGTTGAACAGTCCTCTGATTATCAATATTAAAGAAAAATAAAACCAATACTACCGTGCTCACTCAAGTATTTACAACTCTTGTGCACGTTTTCAAGCAAAGTGGCAGCAAGATAACACAACAGATAGAGTAATGGGCCTGAAGTCAGGAAGATCTGAGTTCTAATACAGATTCAGAGACACTTCCTGGTTGTATGACACTGGGCAAGTCCCTTCATCGCTATTTGTCTCTGTCTCCCCAACTGTAAAATAGAAATAATAATAGCACCTACATCCTAGGGTTGTTGTGAGGATCAAATTAGATTTGCCTGGCAAATAGTAGGTGTTTAATATAGCTTTATTTCCTTTCTTTCTCCCAAAGACTTGATGATTACTTGTTTGGTATATAGTAGAGGGGAATTCTTCTTAAGGTATAGGATGGCCATTGAGAACTATTCAAAGTCTAAGATTCTGTGATTCTTGTGAAGAGTCTAAATGAAAAGGGAATAGGGATTCCCCAGAAACGATGAGATCCTACACAAAAGCTCTTTTCTATGCAGATAACATAACTAACATCACAGCAAACCTCCTAAATGTGACTTGTGGTTATTTAAAAGAGATTGCCCTAGAAATCCATGCAGGAAAAGTCAAGTGGATGAAGAAATGCATAATGCCCATTCATTCATTCATTCATTCTTGAAATCCAGGTGAATGGGCAGCCCATTAAACTAGTCCATCAGAACATATATCTTGGACAGACTCTGCTGATGGATGGTGAGCTGAACCCAGAACTGTACGGGAGGAAAGTGAGCTAGATAGAGTTTGAGATATTGTATGTGCTTTCAAAGATACATCACTGTTTAGTACTACAAAAACCTGCCTTTCTAACCTGTGAGTCACAGAATACTATGACTTCTGGAGAATCAGAATTGTGAGTGGCCCAAGAGGCAACAGAGACATAAGATGAATATATGTAGGCAGTCCCACATCCCCAAAAGTGATATGCATGCAATAAGTGTTTTTGGTTTTTTGTTTTCCTTAAAAAAAATAAATTTTTTTGTTTTTTTGTTTTCCTTAAAAAATAAATTTTTAAAGGAAATATATGATTTAAAAAAGATGAATTTTCTAGTAAGAACAGGAGGCAAATAGATGAACAGAAACTTGTACATGGGAGCAAGCACGGAGCCCTGGTTCACTCTATTAGTGACTGGGAAAGCACGAAAGCATCATCCATTACCTAGAACCTGGACAAGCATGCTGTCATAAAACTGATGTACAACACTGACAAACTTCTCCAGGCAACCAAATTTTGACATAATCTCCCACAAGCCCTCACAACTGACTGTTTCATCGGTCAGATCAATGAACATTGTGTATAGATAGACCTGTGTTCTGCTCCTGGCATTTCTTCTGGAGTTGTCGGGCAACAAACACCATCTCGACTGTTCCCCAGCCCTTTCTGAAGTCACACTGGCTCTCAGGTAGATGATCATCTTCTATGTGAAGGATCAGCTTGTTAGGGAGAACTCTGGCAAGAATCTTGCCAGCAATGATGAAGACAACCTTCTCTCTCCCTCACCCCCTTGATTGTAACAGGACAACCTATTTCTTTTACTGTTAGAGAGAAGGACAATGGAGGTGTCCTTGAACTACTGGGATATAACCTCCTCTTGCCATATAACCTGAAAAATTACAGTCGGCTTTTATATGAGCAACAGACCTCCCATCTTGTAAATCTCAGATGGAATAGAATCAGCACCAGGTGTTTTGCCATAGGAAAGGAGCCTAATGACATTCAAAACTTTTTCAGTTGGAAGTTTGGCTAGAGGGGGATTGACTTCAACCTGAGGTATATGGTGAATGGCTTCAGCATTGATCAATGATAGTCTGTTGAGAACACTATGGAAGTGTTGGGTCCATCTCTCAAGGATCATGTCCTTATCATTAGTCAAATGTAACTCCATCGGCATTGAGTAATTAAGATATACCATAGGTCTTTGGCCCATAAATAGCCTTCAGGGTATCATGAAAATACTTTGGATGATTACTATCAGCATAAAACTGAATTTTATCTGCATTCTCACTGAGCCAAGAATCCAACATCTCTCTAACTTTGCTTGTATTTTACTTTTGATGGAATTAAATGCTGCCTTCTTAGAGATAGATGAATTAACCTACTGGTAAATTTGTGAACTTCTTGTCTTTCATTTAGCAACTTCTGAATTTCCCCATCATTTTTGTCAAAACAGTCTTGATGTTTGCAAGTGTTCTGACCCAGATGAGCAAATGCAGTGCCGTACACCAAATCTCTAAAAGTTGCCCATTCCTTTTCTGCTCTACTATTGCCAACTGTATGTTGGCTTAACTTTCCTCCAAGGTAGTAACAAACTGTTCCTGCTCAGAGAAATGCTCTAATCTGTTGACCTTAAGTCTTCGGGTAATCATCTTGCTTTGGGACTGCCACTTTTGTTGAATGTGAATATTTAGCTTGAAGAGGATAAATCTATGATCAGTCCAGCACTCTGCACCACACATTGCC
Source organism: Petaurus breviceps papuanus (assembly GCF_028583685.1). Classification (NCBI taxonomy): domain Eukaryota; kingdom Metazoa; phylum Chordata; class Mammalia; order Diprotodontia; family Petauridae; genus Petaurus; species Petaurus breviceps. The sequence goes on along the minus strand of NW_027187460.1, from coordinate 61,654,527 downwards.
TTTGTCACTCTCATTTCCTGTCTATCTCTTTTCCTTACAGTGACATAGTCTATTAAATGTCAATGTTTTTTGGGAGGGTGCATCCACAAAGTTTTATTGCATTTAGGTAAAAGGAAGACAGTGTTGATGATGAGGTCATGAGATGCAATAGTAGGTGACCATTGCTATTGTTTCCAACTCCATTCTTCCCAAGGACTCACTTCCATGTCTGGTAGACTGTGCCTAGTAGTCTGGCATTAAAGTCACCCAGAATTATAAACTTGTCCACTTTCAGCACATTGATGATAAGGATCTTCAAGTCTTCATAAAATTTTTCTTTGACCTCATTAGAGTTTGTTATAGTGGGAGCATAGGCACTGATCATGGTGGCATAGCTCTTTCCTGCAAGTGGCAAACACATGAGCCTCTCATTCACTCATTTTGGCATGTAAACTTGTTGACTAGATTAGTTTTTTTTTACAATACCTATGTTTTGCCTCTTCCCATTACTGTAGCCACTCCAGAAAAACATGTATCCAACTCCTATTTCAGTAAGCTGACTTCATTTGCCAACCTGACTTCAGAAGGGGCTGCTATTTGGATGTGATACCTACTGAATTCTCTCCCAAGAAGAGCTGTTTATCTTTCAGGTCTACTGGACTTTTTATTCTCCATAAGTGTGCACACATTCCATGTACCAATGGTGAGTAGAATCATCTTTGCAAAAGTTTTTGTACCCTTTCTGTGTATGTGTTTGGACTGCAGGGTGGGGTCCCCACCTTTTGTGGCAAGCAGGCCAGAGTTAGGTGAGGAGATCATTTTTAGTGCATCTTTTCTAGTCCCTTCCTCATTCCAGAGGTAAGTAGTGCAATCCTTAAAAAAAGGCTGTTCTTGGGGAGGCCAGGTAGACAGCGAGTAAGAGCACCGGCTCCAGTGTTGAGAAGACTTGGAGATCAAATCCCGGGCTCAGACACTTAGCAACCACCCAGAAACACCTGGCCGTGTAACCTTGAGCAAGTTACTTAACCCCAATTGCTTAGGGGCGGCCAGGTGGCTCAGCGAGTAAGAGCACCGGCTCCAGTGTTGGGATGACCTGGGGATCAACAGGCTCAGATACTTAGCACCACACCCAGAAATAACTGGCCGTGTAACCTTGAGCAAGTTACTTAACCCCGATTGCTTTAAAAAAAAAAAAAGAATTACAAACATAATCATCAGGGTTTAAAAGAAGGGAAATGTTAGTGCTTTGAACATTCTAGAGTTTAAAAGTTTAAATAATGAATGTTAGCAATGGATATATAAAAAAAATAAGAGGTAGAACGCTGATTCCCCTCCTACCCTTTTCCTTCCCCACATACAAAAAAAGGAAAGTTTACTAAATATAAGGGTTGGGGTTTTTTTTTATTAAACAGAAAAGTTACAGTTTAGCAAATATAAATATGACAAACTTTGGTTAACCTATGGTCATGTCCCATAAAGCTAAATGGTGTTTTTTCATGTTCAATTGAGTCCAGAAGTAAAATGTTAGTAAAGGAACTCTGGAAGCAGAGCAGAGGAGGAGAAAAGTTTCTCTGGGTTTACAGAAATTAGGTCTCAGTTCTACACTAGGTGATTATATTTGGAGATGCTCAATTACCTGCTTGGTTCTTTAAATAGGCATGTCACTCCAAGTTTGATGGTCCTTGAGAGCTGTGATGAGCATGTCTAAAATGACTTCTGAAGATTTTTCTTTCTGTGTCTTCAGGCTTTGGATAACAACACCAGTTATCACTAGGGAATGTCAAGTTTTGCATCTTATTATTAGTAGAGCCCTATGGGGTGCTATCAAATTTGCTGAAAAATGATAATGTTAAGGAAAAAAAGAGAGATTTTGCATCTTTTCTAATGAAGTTGGGCCCCAGTAGGTATAAAAACATACATAAAATTTTTAAAACTTGAAGATATCTCAATAGTCTAATCTGAAGCATTCTTGACTTGGTGTAAAGTGAGCCCAAAGCATTGCCACTTTTTGTCTCATCTGGGCCATTAAATTATAGCACTCATTGGTTTTTCTCCCACTCCATCTTTCACATTCTGAGATTTTACCTCATACCCATGAAAATTGATAAAGATGGCAAATTATTGGAATAGTTTATGTTCTGGAGAAATGTTAATATTTTGATCATATATCATAATACAAAATATAATTTGATATTAATAAAGAATATTAATATGTTGATGGTATTATAAATTGGTCCAACCATTGTGGGAATCAGTTTGGAACAACACTGAGAAAGTGACTACATTAACCATACCCTCTGATCAAGAAATTCCACTGCCAGGCACATAACAAAGAGGTCAGTGATAAAAATAAAGGCCTGCTGCACACCAAAATATGTATGGCATCATTATTTGTAGTATGAATGAAGTAGAAACAAAGTAGATGTTTATTAGTTGAGGAAATTAATGTACTAGAAGAAACAATGAATACAGAGTAAGGGATACATGAACTGATGCAAAATTAAGTAGGAAAGTAGGAAAACTGCATACATAATGAGTACAACAATGTAAATGGAAAGAACATCAACAAAACAAAACAGAATGCTGTAAAAATTCAACAGCCAAGCTTGTAGCACCAATGCAATATTTACAGTGCCCACAATCACATTAAAGACCATGACTATAAATGTTGTATGACGTTTGATTGCAAAATATACCAAACTATCCAGACAGAGGACAGAACTGAAGCATTTATTTAGACACCAGATAACTGAATCCCAAAACCAATAGGCCAATTCCATCATAGTACCAAAGATATTCAGAAGCCATAATAATGCAGAGAGCCACAGCATCCTTCAGCCTCCCCACAAACCAATACAAGATCAATATTTAATCACAAGCTTATCTGACTCCTTGCCTGAGCGTTGTCTCTCCTCCACCATCTGGCTAGCTCTGAACCAGCTTCCTGTGGGCTCTGCTTCACCCTTCAGCAAACTCCTCCCACCACAATCTCCATGCAACTACATTCAGCCTATTAGGGGGCAGAGTTTACTTTAAAAGCCGGGGAGGTCTTCAAACTCCCCCCTAGGTCTGTTAAGGGGCAGGGAAGATCTTCAAATTCCCATTCTCATTATAGCCCTCAAAAAGAGATGTGAGAATGCACTACTTTCCTTTCCAGTGCAATCCTTCTTTGCAGAGGAGACTAAATATGTGGAAACTACATATAATGTTTGACTAAGTTCATGTGTAGGTTAATTTTGCTGAATTTTTCCTTCTTTTTTTGTGTGTTATAAGGAATGGCTCTCTGGGAGGGGGAAGGAGGAGAGATAAACTGCCTGGATAGATGGATAGATGAATGGATAGAGAGAAAATAAATTGATACTTTGGATAGATAGATGATAGATGGACAGATAAATTTAATAGACTGATGCATTAAAAAGACAGATGAGAGATATGTAAGATGAATGAGAGACAGATGATAATTTATTTAGTGCTTGCCATGTGCTAGGTCAGGGGTTGGGAACCTGTGGCCTCAAGGCCACATGTGACCTTCTAGGTTCTTGTGTGTGGCCTTTTAACTGAAATCTAAGTTTTACAGAACAAATCCTTTTATTAAGGGGATGTGATATATTGTGGATATTGGTATGTCAAGCCAATAAAGCCAATCTTCACACAGTTCTTCTAGTTACCTGGATAGGGGGAGGGGAGGGAGCAAAGACTCAAGCAAATCAAGGTATCCATTTTCACAGCACCTTATAAAATAGATTAAGGCCAGTCAGTGACTCATCAATCATAAGTCCACAAGAAATGATGGTGATATAAAAACAAAAGATCATAAAAAAGAAAAACAAAACAAAGAAATAAAGAAAAAGAAAGGGAAGTAGTGAGGACAAAGAGCCAGCATAGTTTAATGAAGAACATAACACACCAGTTTAAGGGCCCTCTGGCAAAGCCTGGGCTGGCAGCAAAGATCATGGGGGAGTTTTATTTCTTCCCAGCTTGAGAAGAGAGGAAGCATATGTGAGATCAGAAGAAGAAACTGGTGCTCTCCCCCTTTACAGCAGGAGTTTTGAGGAGCAATTTTGAGAGACAAATTTGATGGGGTTACCCCAGGAAGCATGGAGTCCATAACAGCACAGCCAAAGCAACCATAGTGGTTGGTAGTATGAGGACATCCACAATTCCCTTCTCCAAACTGAAACCTCCATGAGAGACCTTCAAATGGAAAAGGGGAGAAGCCCATAGCTATGTCATTTTCTTTTGTTTTGTTTGTTAAAATCATGGTGGTTTGCTCTGGTAGCTGAAGCACTAAAAGGAAAACAGATACGTGGACATGGAGATCTTTTCCCCAACTCCTTTTGCCTTATTTCATCTGAGTGCAATGGACACCCATTTCTTATTATGTCCTTTAAAAAAAATTCTGTTAAAGACTGCATTTGCTAGATCGAATTTTATTTTTCATAAACACCTCTTTTTGAGCCTGTCCTTACATTTCCTTTGTTTGCAGCATAAGAGTGTGGGATATCTCTGGGAGAGAGCAAACTTTCCTGGGGTGGGGCTGGAATCTCCAGCCCATTGGTAGAGTTTTTTTACTCTCTGACTGGAAGCATAAACAATCACTAGTTGTTTCATAACTGCACTTCTGAGGGCAAAGTTACTACAAACTTGGACCATTTAAAAATCTGCCTCCGCAAACATGAACCTAACATGGTAGTGTCTCAGGATTACACCTGACTAATCTCTCTCTGACTCTCTCTGTCTCTCTCTTTCTCTGTCTCTCTCTGTCTCTCTCTCTGTGTTTCTGTCTCTGTCTCTCTCTCTGCCTCTCTGTCTCTCTCTGTCTCTGTTTCACTCTCTCTGTCTCTCTCTGCCTCTCTCTCTGTCTCTGTCTCTCTCTGTCTCTGTCTCTCTCTCTCTGTCTCTCTGTCTCTCTCTCTCCGAGGGAGGAATGGGAAAGGGTTACTAAACAAAAGATGAGAGGAAGACTGTAGATATTTTTTCCCTAGTTTTTATTTTTATTTTTTGCTTTTTGGAGGGGGGGAAGGCAGGGCAATTGGGGTTAAGTGACTTGCCCAAGGTCACAGGGCTAGTTTTGTGTTAAGTGTATGAGGCCGGATTTGAACTCAGGTCCTCCTGACTCCAGGGCCAGTGCTCTGTTCACTGTGTCACCTAGCCACCCCTTTCCCTAGCTTTTAACAAAGCTTTTCATAAAACATCTCTTGCCATTCTGGTGGAGAAGATGGAAAAATGTGGACTAGATAATACAATCAAATGGACTGGTGGGATGGCTGACCAGACTCCAAGTCAGGTTGTTAGCAGTTCATTGTCAACATGAGTGTCTGGAACACACTCCCTCCTCATCCCTGCTTCATGGAATCCTTCTCTCCTTTTAAGATGCCCCTCAAATAATACCTACTACAGGAAGTCTTTTCTGATTCTTTCCCCTCCAAATGCTAATGCTCTCCTTCCCTCTCTCCTTTGTATTTAACTACCTTAATTTATTTTATGTATGTATACACACACATATATACATGTATATATCTATACACATGTAAATACACATGTATGTATGTAAACATACACGTATATATGAGACTAGGAATTGTTTCAGATTTTTCTGTTTGTATCCTTGAGAGAGAAATTCTTTCTTTTTTTGTATTCGTATCCCCAGAACCTAGTTGGATGTCTGGTGCATTGTAGGTATGTAATAAAACGTTTGCTGATTGATTGATTGAACATGGAAGGTCCAGTAAAGTTCCTTAGGGGTCTGTGCTTGTCTCTATGCTGTTTAACAGTTTCATTATAGTGACTTAGATAAAGGCATAGATGGTATATGTTCATTGGATGACACATAACACAAGGCAAATAGATAACCCAAAGCTGGGATTGTTAACACACTGGATGACACTCCCACTTTCTTCAGTTGATTTCTGCCTGACATGGTCTTGAGACCCTCCCCATTCTGGTTGCCTTTATATGAACCTTCTCTTTCTTATCATTATCTTTATTAAAATGTGAAACCTGGACTAAAAATAACCCTCTTGGTATGACCTGGGAGAAAAGGGAGTATCTTAATGCAGGACCATATCATGATGGCTCTTTTGTTTTTGGTAGAAGAAGCTGGCTGCTCAAATAGCTCATTTACTCATACGGATTTTATAGTCTACTAAAATTTACATTTCAAGACACAAATTCTTTTCCACAAAAGTCTGTCTCCAATGCTTCATGATGTCATGGAAAAGACCCACATGACTATATATATTTGTTACATGGGTTTTGTTTTTTCTTTTTCAGTTGAAGAAGAGGGAGAGGTAAGAGAGAGAGAAAATTAATTTGTTCATCAAAAAATTTTCTCTAAAAGAAATGAATGAACTGGGCCCCTTCTTCAAGGAGAGCCCAGCTGCATACAGAGAGGCTTATCTTGAGGTTGCCACAGAGTGATGAATTGTTTTGGCCATGGGACAGAAAGACAATTCTGTAACGATGGAGCCTGAGTGTTGAGGAAAAAGAAACAGATGGCATGAAGAATCATGCAGTTCCTAGACTGTTTATAGACACTAATTTAACTATTGATTCTCTTAAAAGTGGAGTTTTTGATACACTTCTAGAGAAGATTGAACCATGTCCCTATTGACTCAAACTATAAATGAAAGCAGCAGCTTCCAGATGTGGAAGCTGAAAGGAAGGCTCTCTTTCTAGAGGCAAGTCAGCTGTTCTGTTCTTACAATGCTCAAGAAACAAGAAACATTCCATAAGATACTGGGTCACCTTGACTTAGTACACCTGGAGTGAAAGTAAGTAAATAGATAAATCTAAAGGCAGTTGCAGCCAAAGATGAAGTAAAGCATTCATTAAATTACTACTGGTTAGAGAAATGCAAATGAAACAGTTCTGAGATACTACCTCACACCTCTCAGATCAGATTAACATGGACAGACAGAAAAGGGAAATAATAAATATTGTAGGGGGTGTGGGAAAATTGCTGGTTTCAACTATTCTGGAGAGCAATCTGGAATTGTGCCCCAAAGGCTATAAAACTATGTATACCCTTTGACCCAACAATACCACTACTAGGTCTTTATCCCAAAGAGATTTATTTTTAATCCGTGGGGAGAAGAAAAGACCTAGTTATACAAAAATATCTATAGTAGCTCTTTTGTGGTGGCAAAGAACTGGAAGCTGAGGGGATGCTCATCAATTGGGGAATAGCTGAGCAAGTTGTGGTATATGATTGTGATGGAACGCTATTGTGCTTTAAGAAATGGCAAGAAGGCTGATTTCAGAAAAACTTGAAAAGACTTATACAGACTGATACAAAGTAATATGAGCAGAACCAGAACATTGCACACAGTAACAGCAATATGTTATGATGATCAGCTGTGTGTGATTTAGCTGTTCTCAGAAATGCAATAATCCGAGACAATTCCAAAAGACTCATGACGAAAAGTGCTGTCTCCAGAGAAAGAACTGATAGAGTCTGAATGCAGATCGAATCATACTATTTTTCGTCTTCTTTATTTTTTTCATGTTTTTGGGGGTCTGTGTCTTCTTTAATAACACGACTAATGTGGAAATGTTCTACATAATTGTGCATGTATAACCTGTATCAAATTGCTTGCCTTCTCATTAAGGTGGAGTGGAGGAAAGGAGGGAGAGAATCTGGAAGTCAAATTTTTTAAATGAATGTTAAAAATGTCTTTACGTGTAATAGGGAAAAATACTTTTTTAAAAGAGAGAAAAAAAGAGCATTCAAAGGAAAAACCTGATAAGATCCTTGAAACTAAGTCAACATGTACCTCTGAGGGAATAAAAAGAGGGGTCAGTCAACTGACTTTTCTCCGCAGTGACACCTGCAGATTATACTGGTAATGAGTGGCAGAACAAGAACTCATATCCAGGTCTCCTTACTGCAAACTAATGTTTTTAACTATATTACAATTACCCTCTTTAAGATATTGTTCCAGGGCAGCTAGGTGGCACAGTGAGTAAGAGCGCCGGCCCCAGAGTCAGGAGGACCCGGGATCGGTTCCGGCCTCAGATACTTAACACCCACACAAAAAAAACTGGCCGTGTAACCTTGGGCAAGTTACTTAACCCCAATTGCTTTTTAAAAAAAGATATTGTTCCTAATACCTACCATTCCTTGGAAAAATTTAACCAATAATGATGATGATATCACTTCGTGGTTCACAAAACATTTTCTTTCCCATAACCCCATAGAGTAGATACTGAAGATATTATTAACCAGTTTTACTGATGAAGAAATGGAGGCTCATAGATGTTTGAGGATCCACTCAAGGTCACAGAACTAGTATCAGAGCTAAGAATCGAACCTGCATGTTTCATGACTTGGTTTATTATACCAAAGTATCTCATGTAAAGCTGAAACTTTAACTATCAGCTCTAATGAATCAGAAATGGGCTCAGTCATGAAGAGACATGGCAGAAGAGCAAAAAGTAAATCAGAATATAAGATTATTGATAAAATTTTACATATGTCTATGCAAGGGAAGTGCTGGAGCCAACTTATACTAGTTCATCAGAACTGATTATTAAATTTTTCAGCATGAACATTTAAGTCTTGGAAATCAGCAAAAACTACAAATCAGGGTTCACTTTATTGTCTTGTTGATTGTCTAAACTTAAGACAGTGATGCAGAAAATGTTAATAATATAATTGTTGTTGTTGTTCAGTGGTATTTGACTCTTCAAGACCCTGTTTGGGGTTTTTTTGGCAAAGATATTGGAGTGAATTGGAGTGATATTGAAAATATCAAAGATATTTTCTTCTCCATTTTACAGCTAAGGAAACTGAGGCAAACAGGGTTAAGCAGCTTGAGGGGGTGGGAGAAAGTTTTGCACAGTGTTTGAGGCCAGATTTGAACTCAGGGCTTCCTGACCCCAGACTCAGCACTCTATCCACTGTACCACCTACCTGTCCCTACCTAATAATAGCTAGCATTTATAAAGTGCCAACTTTGTGCCAGAAGCTATGTTAAACACTTTACAAATGCTGTCTTATTTGATCCTCACACAGCAACCCTGAGAAGTAACTGCTATTATTATCCCCACTTTACAGATGAGGAAATTGAGGCAAAGAAAGGTCAAGTGACTTGCCCAGAGTCAAAAAGCATTAAATAAATGTGTGAGACTGAATTTGAATTCAGGTCTTCCTGATTCCAAGACTATCCACTGTGTCACTTAGCTATCTTCTCTACTTGTGGCATCCCTCTTCCAACATAGCCTATTTTTGTTAAGAGCACCAAAATCCTTCCCAGTTATACACTTTAATGTCATTCTTAAGTGCTCACTCTTCCTCACTCCATATATCTAATCAGTTGCTGAATCTTGCCATTTCTATCTTCACAACTGGTATACATCTCTCCCTACTCATCCAGCTACCATCTTAGTAAAGGCACTCATTACCCCTCACCTAAAATGGTCTCCTTGACTCAAGTCCTCCTTGCTCCAATCTAATCTCCACAAATTAATTTTCCTAAGGCACAAATATGAACATGTTACCATGCCCCCTTCCCCCCTCACTCAATAAACTTCAGTGACTCCCTATTACTTCTGATATGAAGTCGTTGTCATTTAGTCACCCAGTTAGTCAAAAAGCATTTATTAAATGCTTACTACATGCCCTGTGCTGTTCTAAGCATTAAGGATACAAAGGAAGATGCTTGAGGATCAGCAAATCATCTGTAATTCAGTGTTGGAAAGTTGCTTATAGCACTGAATAGATTAAGAGACTTGTTCATGGAGTTATAGAACTAGTTTATGTCAGAGGCAAAACTTAAAACCTGGGTCTGCCTGACTCCAAGACCAGACCTCTTGGTGTGGTAGATTGTGCACTAAACTTATAGTCATAAAGACCTAGATTTAATCTTGCCTCAGTCAGCCCCTTATTAACAACGTGTCCTTTGACAAATCATCTCATCTCTCTAAGCCTCGGTCTCCTTATCTGCAAAATGAGGGGACAGGAGCCAATGGATTCTTCCATCTCTAAATCTATCATCTTATCATTTAAATGACAAAACTATAAAATACCAATTCTTTAGTTGAAAGATTTCAAGGAAACATGGGCAAAGTGATAGAAATCACTTTGTAGGGGTGCTAGGTGGCATAGTAGATAGAGCATTGGCCCTGAAGTTAAGATCACCTGAGTTCAAATCCAGCCTCAGACACTTACTAGCTGTGTGACCCTGGGCAAATCACTTAATTTTGATTGCCTCTAAAACAACAAAACCGCAAAAAAGAAATGTTATCAGATCAAGTGCCACAGTCTATTGAATTCCTAGTTCTACATATTTTCAATTTAGGGTTAGACAAGTACCTGAGAATGGTATGAGTTTGGGGAATCAGGATATCCCAAGATAATAATAATAGCTAATATTACATAGCATAGCAATTGCTTTATATTCATCATTTAATCTTTGCAACTCTTTAAAGTGTTATTATAATCCCTATCTTATAGATGAGGAAACTGAGGTTCAAAGAGGCTAAGTGACCTGCCTAGAGTCACAAAGCTAGACAGAGAGACCAAGGCAGAGTTTGCACCTAGATTACCTGGCACCAAAGTCCTTCTGGAGCCAAATGGAACACGTTTAATCCCTCTTCCACATAAAAGTCCTTCAAAGTCATCTCTTCTCCAAGATGAAGGGCCCCAAATCTTTCAAATGATCATCAGACAGCTTGTACTCAAGGCCTTTACCATCCTGGTTACCTCTCTTTGGATGCTCTTCAGCTTATCAATGCCCTTCCTAAAACATGGCACCCAGAAATGAGCACAACACTATAGACCAGGGGTGAGCACAACACTATAGACCAGGGGTGGGGAACTTGATTTATTCTGTGAAGTTCGGATTTGGTCAAAGAGCCATACTTGAAGACCTAGAGGGCCACATTTGACCTTAGGACAGCAGGTTCCCCATCCCTGCTACAGAATGTTATCTGACTGGGGCAGAAAACAGAGAACCCCCTCATGGCCAGAGGCTGCCTCAAAATTCCATTGGTTTCCTTGATTGCCACCTTACTCTGATGACTCATATTAAATGTGTGGTGTACTGAAACTCCTAGAGATTTAAAACAAACAAAACAAACAAAACTTGCTAGTTATGCCTTTTCCTGTCTCATACTTGAGAGATTGACTTTTTGAGTGAAGTACGATACTTTACATTCATCCTTTATGAATTTCATCTTCTTAGAGTCAGGTCAATGTTTTAGGCTACCAAGGTCCTTTGAAATTCTGACTAATGCACCGTTATAGCTATCACAACTAGCTTTGTGTCACCTGTAATTTGATAAACATGCCATAACACCATTAGCCAAGTCTTTTGAGAGGATATCACATACCACAGGGATATACATACATAAATATATGTGTGTGTACATATAGATGTGTGTACATATGTGTGTGTATATACATACACATACACACATATATATGTGCGTGTGTATATCTATATATACACACACTTGGTTTTTTGCCTGAATATCCCTATCTCTACCAGGCTGTGAGTGTAGGGGCATTCATGGGCCTGACCTCAACTGCTGATCACCAAGGGACCTTTGACCTCCTCCTTAGCCCCCTTGGAGCTTACCATATCAGTGCAGACTCCAGATTGGTTTAGTCTACTGCAGTTCAAAGCTCCTGAGTTCATCATCCATCAGCCTTGGCCTTTCGGGCTTGTAGGGATTGCAGGCTTAAAGCCACAGCTTGATCTATCCTTGGTGAAGTCATGGTGGCTCTTGGTCATCACTTCCTTTTCTAGATATTCACTTATCATCATTTTTTAATAACCCTTTATACAGTTTTTCCCAGGAATCACACTTACTGGCCAACCGTTTGTAGGCTTTTCTTTTTTCAGACATTTTCCACTAGCGTCTGACTCTTTGTGACTCCATTTGGGATTTTCTTGGCAAAGATACGGGAGTGGTTTGCCATTTCCTTCTCCAGCTCATTTTACAGATGAGGAAACTGAGGCAAACACGGTTAAGTAAATTGTCCAGGCTCACACAGCTATTAAGAGTCTGAAGCCGGATTTGAACTCAGGAAGATGAGTGTTCTTGACTTCAGGTCCAGCACTCTATACACTGTGCCACCTAGCTGCCCTTGTAGACTATACTCTCTCCTTTAAAAAAAAATTTGAAACATCTTTTAGTCCTATGGTGCCTCTTTTTTTCTCTATAGTCTTTCAAATATCAGCAATCATATCTGTCAGTTCTTTCAGTAGTGAGAACAGCTTATCTGAGAAAGATGACTAATTTTCTCCATGGCAATTGGGTGCTTTCTTACTTTCCTAGCTTAACTTGGGTACCAACTCCCTAACAGACATATTTGTTGTGTCCTTCCCCAGTATGAAATAAGAATTGAGCAGTGATCCTGTCCTTTATAATCACTCGTGGCAATCTAGCAGTGATTCTCTCTCTTCTTTCCCTTAACATAACTTGAAAACCCTCTTCTTTCTAGCTTTCCAAAATGGCCTTGGCTCTTTCGGAGCATTAGTACTCCTGACACAATTCTTGAAGAATTGCCATGCTTCTGTATTCATCCTTTGTTACCTGCTTGTTTCTGCCACACATTAAAAAAAAATCCTTGTTGCTAAGTTCTCAGTACATCCATTTTAGTCTCTCCAGACTTTTCTTCATTTCATCTCCTTTTGTGTCCACAGAATTTCAAACTTAAGAGGCGGCCAGGAGGCGCAGTGAGTAAGAGGACTGGCCGTGTAACCTTGAGCAAGTTATTTAATCCCAATTGCTTTGGAAAAAAAAAAAAAGAATTTCAAACTTAAGTTTCCCCTTCCTTCTCAGGTGAATTCCCCTCAGGTATTATAATTCAGGAGATCTTCCATTCTTTTGAACCTTTTGAAATCTGTTTTTCCAAAATCTAGGGAATATTTCAGATGATAGTGTTCCTCTCATTTTGAGGAAGAGGTAGTCACTTTCCCTTGTGGGTTTCCTTTATATCCACCCATAGCAACCAGTTTCTCCTTGTGAGAATTAGTTCTAGAATCTAATTCCCCTCCTGCTCCCAGAACCTTCGCTGTTTTTTTGTGAAGAATAAAACTACTGAGGCAAGAAGCTCAAGAAGTCATTAACTGCTAGGCAGACCTAGCACATGTTTGAAATCTGAATCACCATTACTATTCTCATGCCTCTCTGCTAGGCTTACAGTCTGTTTTTTGAACTTATTTTCTTTCTATCCTGGTGGTCAGTAGTAACTTTGATGGTTCTCCCTTGATTTCACCCAATCCTGTACTTCACGCATGTCCCCAAACCACTTTACCTCTTATTTTTTAAACCCATCCTATTTATTTCGATTAAGATACACCTGTTCAGAGCAACATACTAATGTGAATATAATAGCTCTGAATGGACACATATATCACTCAAAAGAAATTTATTTTACATATGAACAGGTCCATAGAGGTGATGTGATTTGCCCAAGAACACAGAATTAAGTAGTAGAGTCCAACCAACTCTACTGACTACAAATCCTGAAATTGTATTTAAAGAGGAGGGTATAAGTAACTTCCACCAAAAAAAATCTGAGGAGTTTCAGGTAACAAGAAGGATTGGTGAACACATATTGAAGTTTCTAGATAGCCTTGGCCGCAGTACAGCCCATGCTGCTACAATATAGTAGTGAGACCACACATTGATAGAGTGCTTTCAAGTTTAAAATGTTTCCTTCAAAACAACTTCAGAAAGTAGAGTGAATACCCATTTTACTGCTTTAAGAAAAACAAAACCCCAGAGACAACCTCAGACATGTTTAGTGAATTTATTTAAAGTTACAGAATTCACTAATGTGTCTGAGCCATGATTCAAACCCAGCTCTCCCACAAGAGAATGGGATGAATAAAGGAACATATCAAAGAAGGAGGCTCTGTGATAGGCAGCAACCTGGGAGCATGAGGATGGGCATGGATAATGAAATGCTGCTGCTAATACATGAGGCTGGAGTAGCAGCAAGAGTCAATGAGCTTAAAAGTAGTATCATGCTGCTAGGTTGATCTGGATATGATAAAGGGACCGGGAGATCACAGAATTCTAAAGCTAAAAAGGCACTTGGGGACATATAACTTATTATCATCACTTTATAAACAGAAATATTTATTAAGTACCTACTATGTGTGTGTACTATGTTGCAAATACAAAGCCAAAATGAACAGCCCCTGACTTCAAGGAGTTTTATGTTCTGCCAACGGAAGCACATATGAATACTTGTTTGGTCACTTTCAGTTGTGTCCAACTCGTGACCCCATTACGGGTTTTCTTGGCAATGACACTGGAGTGGTTTGCCATGTCCCTCTTCAGCTCATTTTACAGATGAGGAAACTGAGGCAAAAAGGATGAAGTGACTTAGGGTCAAACAGCTAATAAGTATCTGAGGCCGGATTTGAACTGAGCAAGATAGGTCTTCCCGATTACAGGTCTGGCACTCTATCCACTGTGCCACCTCGCTGCCCCACGTACAAACATTAAGTATATACATGAGTGTGTGTGTGTGTGTGTGCGCACGTGCACGTATGAATACAATGTAACTTTGGGGGTGGGGAGAGGCACTAGCAGGTGGGGGTTATGTTTGGTAGTTATCAGGAAAAGCTTAATACATTTAGTGGCACCTAAGCAGGGCTCTAAAAGAAAAAAATTCCATGAAGGTGAGGTGATGTGAGGGTTCATTCCAGGCATGGGGGATAGCCTATGCAAAAATCTAACAATTGAATGCTATGTGTGAGGAATGGCAAGAAGGCCAGTTTAACTGGATGGAAAATATAGGTGATGCATGAATTCAGACAGATAGGATGGAGTCAGATTCTAAAAGACAGTTCATATTTGTTCCTAGAGGTAATAGATTGGAATTTATTGGGCAGATCCAGTCCTTACCTTAGGGATATTACTTTGGCAGATTTTTGGAAATTGTAGAGATCTGAGGAATACCAATTAGATTACTAAAAGTCTAAGCAAGAGGTGATGAGGTTCTGTGTGGAGAGGAAGGTAACAGACATGAGATACTGAGAAAGAATTAAGTCCTATCAACTGATAGGGGTGATGATGAGGAATAAAGGTTAATTCCAAGGTTGAGCAGGGGTGACCAGAAGAATGGTGGTACCCTTTAAGGAAAAAAAAGAGGGGGTTGTGGGGGTACTGATTATGTTTGGGGCCTGTTGAATTTGGGATGTGTGGGATATCCATCAAGAAATGTCTGATAGTTGGTGAAAACTCTCCATTGACTTCTATTTCTTTAAATGACTTGGGCACAAGGTCATCTGCAAAGTAATGGAAGTGAGACTTAGAACCCAGGACTCCTAACTCACTGTGCTGTGTACTTTATACACCATACTGCTGCTTTCAAGTAAACCTGGTAAAGTTAACATTGTCCAAAGAGTCACAATTCATCACATCTGGATTTTTCAGTATGGCTGGTAAATAGAAGGTCCAACGAACCAAGTAATGTGATGTTCTATTTTTCAGATCAGAATTAGGGTCAAAAGACATAGGCCACCTAGTCCCCCTTCCTCATTTTACAGAAGAAACCAAGGCAGAGAGGGAGTTAGGATCACACAACTAGAAAATGTAGGACAGGATCTATATTCATTTCCTGATTCCAAGTTCGGTGCTCTCTCCACTTAAACCACACTACCTCTCAGAGGGATGTGAAGGTTGTCCAATGTCTTATTCTCCCATTTCAACAGATAATCTTCATAAAATCCCTTTATAGATCATTAGTGGGGTTTTTTGGCCTGTGCTTGATATAAACTTACATTGTGCTTTCCAAAGAACTAGGAAGAAACTTTTTACCTATCTATATAGATAGGAATGTTTTGTGAACTAATTTGCTTTGTGTACTTTTTCTGCTCTGATGGCGTGCAGTGTGTGCATATACACACAGCACCCCAAATGACATCTCTCTTCTTTCTCTACATCAATAGGAATACTTACTAGCACAGTGCCTGGTGCAAATCAGGCACTTAATACACGTTTATTGACTAGTCAAGGGACCTAGGTTGAGCTCTACCTCTGCCATTGTGTAACTTGAAATCATCTAACCTTACTAAGGTCTCATTTTCTCAATGTGAAATTGAAACGATCCACTCAGTCTCACAGGGATGTAATAAGGACCAAAAGTGAGATCACGTAAATGCT
Source organism: Petaurus breviceps papuanus (assembly GCF_028583685.1). Lineage (NCBI taxonomy): Eukaryota > Metazoa > Chordata > Mammalia > Diprotodontia > Petauridae > Petaurus > Petaurus breviceps. The sequence goes on along the minus strand of NW_027187460.1, from coordinate 61,638,417 downwards.
ACAGAATCCTATGAATATTAAGTTACTATTTGTGAGCGTCTTCTTATGTCAAATTACATCAAATTGTTCCTACCACTCAATAACTGGTTGATCACACCCTATACCAAAAGAAGGGGATGAACATGGCCCAGTCACTGAGGCGCTGCACCATTGTTGAGCTTTTCTCCAGAGACCTGAGGCCAAGGAACTCAACTGCCACAAGTTAATTCATTTTAGAGTTCATCAAGGAATGAAGATATTTTGAACACAGGTCATTTTAGGAAGGTCAACTCTATCCAAGGGATTTGGATTGATGGGGGCAGTTTACAAAAAAACATAGTTAAGGCTTAGGATGTGAAAAACCCAAGTGGGGGAGGGAGTATGAGTATGAAGAAAATATTATTTCCTTTGTGGTCTGGCAAAGATTTATGAGCAAGGCAGAGATATCAGCCCTTGCTGGTAATGGCTGCTGAATTCAGAAATAAAGCTATCCCAGAATTTCCTCTAGGGAAGCCAATCCCAGACTCAGCTAGGGGTTGGGTACTGAATGTGAAAATGTTAAAGATTTATTCTGTACTCTCTAGAAACTTTTAGATGTTTTCTTAAAAGTTTTTTTTTTCACATTTCCCAAAAGGATTCCAGTTTCTGCCCTCTAGTTGCTTTATCAATCCTTTTAACTGATTTTTAAAAGCCAGTATTCATCCAAGTAATTGTGAGTCCTTTGGGAGGCTACACATTAAAAAACCAGGCACCCTCTTTCTTGTCCTCAGAAGCTAAGGGACACTAATTACAGTATGCTCAATAGAATAACTCTTATTAGCTAACCCACTTAAAGCACCACCCCTGCAAACACAAACTGTGCTTTCGTGTTTTTGCGTTTTTGCTCCAACTTCCCCAAGCACTCTCCATCATTTCCTCTCCTCACTCTTGGCCTACTTAATTTCTTCGGTTTCTTTGGAACTTAACCAATGTCACCCTTTTGGTCAGCTTTCTTTGAATAATCCCTTGTATACATTTTCTACCTCTGACACAGAATTTTGCTTTGAACCTAAGGAAATTATTAGCTGTGTATGTGCCATAAACTCTCATTAATGCTAAGCTCAGAGAACAGCTAGTTATTTGGAACAAATATCAAGTTTTTTACTTTACTTTTATAAAGGTTGGAATATTGCTTTCTATTTAGTGGACATGCAATTGTTCAATGAAGATTACCAACTCTAAACCCTAGAGCAGGGGTGGGGAACCCGAAACCTTGGGCCCTCTAGGTCAAGGGCAGCCCTTTGACTGAATATAAACTTTACTCAACAAATGGTTTTATTAAAGATGTGTCTTCAAGGATAAGACACCACCACTGCCCTAGAGCAATAGAGGAGTCAAACCTAAATATTGTGGAGATTTAATTGATAAAAATAAATTGAACAGTATCCAGCCTTGGTGTTAAATTTATAAAGATCAAAAATCTCATTAAACTAATTAATTACTGACAAATAAATCAAATGATCAAGCCCTTTTATAATTTTAGTTTAAGATAAACTAAGCCCATATAGAAAAAAATACCTAAGAACGAAATTCATGAGTTCTGTTTTTACTCAATAGCTAAGCTAAGCTTCAGTTTAAGCTCTACTTTCTCTTGGCCATTTAAGAACTTCTTTTTAGTTCATAGAGACAAGGTCAATCACCAAGGTAAAGTATTAAGGGTGCTGAGTGAAGATGATCTACTTATCCCAAAGTTAAAATCTCTGCTCCAAAGAAAAATACTCTGAAGCCTCCACTTTATTCTAGAATGGCCATCACCCTCCCAGATCAACTTAGAATGGAACAGTAGGTAAATAAACATTGGTTGAGATTTCAGTGCAAGATTCTCACCTCTGCTTATCATAAAGACTCACTGCCTCCCATCATCAATATTTATTGAGCATTTACAGTGTACTAGGCACAATAGAACATACAGAAAACATTGTCCCTGCCCTTGAGGAGCTTACATTCTATAACAAAAAATACACCTCTCTCTTTAAATGGTATTTTGTGTTTGGTGTTTTCTACAAGGGAAGTGAGGGGAAGATTTTGCAGCGTGAGCTTTGGGTATAACTTAGCCCCACCATCACTTGGTGAGAGGACTGGGTTAGGGGAAGAGTTTAAGGCAGACAATAAACAGACCATTCATTCAGGGTAGGGTTTAGAGTGAGATTTTTTTAAAAAGCCACTATATCTCACTAAATTAAGGGAAGATTTCCTATAGGAAATAGGAATAGAGGCAAGAATTTTGTGGGATGCAAGCAAAGGAAGAAAGGAATCTCAGATACTGAAGCCAGAAATATCATGCTATCTTTCCCCACACAACACCCTCCCCCCCTCCACCACCAGAATAGGAGTGTGGTTGGTGACAAGGCAGAAGGAGAAAAGGCTAAAAGGTATACCTGACAAATTGGAATATGGGATTAAAATCCAAGGCAGACAATAAGAAAAGCAACAAATTCTTTTAAAGAGGGACTTTGGAAGCACAGACCTGATAGTTAACCAACGTCACCACAGACCATGAGACTTGTAGCTTCCGTAAGTTAGAAAAATGCCATACCAAAAATTTAAGTGGAACATATGATTTTATTCAGACCACCACCTTTTGTTTTAAAAGAGTAACTGAAAATCAGGGTGGTGGAGAGGGGAGCAATGTTCGGAACAATATGGAACACATGGAACTCTTGCCATTTGATAATTTTACACTTAAACTTTTTTTTTAAAGCCCATTATATAGCTACCAGTGGGAAGTAAATCTTCAAAATGTACAATTTCCTTTAGAGAAGTTTCAGAACTAAAGATCTGATTTACATGAAAAGTTGTAGAGAAAGTAGTTGAAAAGTCCATTCATAAAACTTTTATTCCACTTACATCAACTTAATACACATGTTCTTAACAATTATGCTTGGATTGTTCATGAAAATTTCATAAGACATTAAACAAAGCTAGCCATCATCTCAAGTTATTTCCCTGTTAACTATTTTTACAGCACATGCATGTTAGGCAAGTATCAAAAAAATCACAAAAGCAAAAAACCTAAAAAAAGTTAAATACATGGGTTTTTTGTTTTACTGCTGTGCTTGATATACAGTGACTTTATGAATATCAAGCAATTCATTTTTACTGCATCTTTACTTGTACATTTGTTCTTAGGTTGCCTAAACCATTTAAATACAAATAAAATGAGTGTAGCAAAAATAATGAAAGCGAACAGCAGGTAACTTTACAAATAATGGAATGTGAACCGTTTCTGCCCTTCTCCAGAGTAAATTGACTGGGTTAAAACTTTGTCTTAAGGAACACTTTTGCAACTGCAATCATAAAGGTGTACACGTTGAGATTGTGTATTCCACAGATACACATGGAATGACATGTAATATCTATGGGACATCTGTTTCTACCACAGCCATGAGTGCTCCAACCCTAAAGTACCCACAATAACTACACCTGTGGCTGGAACCAATTATCCCTTTATCCCCCCCACCCCCCCACCATGACAGACCAATATGTAGGCAGTTTTCTTTGCTTAGACATGGAAGCTGTTTTAACACTGGCCTTGTGAAACCACAATGTACCAAAAGTACTATGCCAAACATGTAAAACATGTATAAAAATTCCATATCCCCATATTGGCCACCTTAGATGAAAACAGATAACTCCCCAAATGTTAACTGGCTCTACTCCCCTAATATTAAACATAAAAACCACATGGGAAATATAGAAATCCAAATAGAAGTAACATAAACCTGTCATAAATCGTAAACAAAAACTATTTGTGGGACAGCATGGATGACAAATGGTCTACTGTGTAAATTTTAGAATGAGGCAGACAAAAGTTGGAAGGCTGGTTAATTCTCCCCTCCTTCTCCTGCTTCAGCTTCATCTCCTTGGGTGTCCGATGTCCACAACTGATTAAAAAAAGAAAAAAAAAACAGTTTAGCAGCTGCAATTTGAAAATGTTAAAAAAAAATTCTGCTTGTAACTTAAATTTTAAGTAAATGTAATTTAGTAACATGGCATAACAATTATCACTATCAATCAAGCATGGCAAAGTATACTGTAATCAAATTAGTATTAGCATTTCAGTCTTCCCAATAGGATGGAGTATAAAAAAATTATTCTCAGACATTAGCAGTTATGAGATGAAAGTCTTAGAAATTCTATCATTACCTTCATCAACATACAGACTGAATGAACAGTGCATTAACTTAGAAGTAATGAAAAGAGTAGGAAATATACGTGTAAATACACACACACTGAAATGTGGACCAGAAATACCAACATCCTTAAACTAGAGAGCTAAAGAAGATAAATAATCATGTCCCCAAAGCTGCCATATTTTGAGCTTTATTCTATACAAGGACCAAGATATTTCATATTTATAATAGTGTCAGAACATAAACATAGTTTTAAGGAAAAAACACAGCAAAACAAAACAAAAAAACTCTGGCTAAAACTTATGGTCAATTCTTTTCACCTAAGATTTCAAACAAACTTCTTGTCCCTCTCCCCCCATATATAAATAAGACCAAAAATAAAGGTGATATACAATGTTAATTCTAGATTAGATTTAGAAAAAGAAAAGCTAATTAAATAAGCCAGGTGGAGAGAGAACCAAAGGATATACATACAGGTATCATTCAATTTTAGACCAGTATATTTGATAACATCCAATTATAGAACCACAAAAAAAGATTCAAGATGAAGGGATTATTCTGACCTGAGTTTCAATTAACTAAGACACAAATTAACCTTAAGCTCAATGTCCAATCTTTGTCATGAACATATATAAGACACAGACTTACAATTAGGTTTCATCACTCTACTTTATGTTCATATATAGAGAACAACTGGTTGCTGTATAAGTGCCATAATTTGTTTTTAAGTTGGTAGATTAGTAATACAGCAGGGTTATGTTTTGTCAAATCTTTATACATTTTCAAAGCGGACTTAAAAAAAAGTTGTGAATTGAAAAAAAAAATTTTAATTGCTTTCAGCCTAGATTCCCAAATCTTCCACCTGGTGTTCAGAAAGCATTTTAGCTTATTTGAAAAATGATTAGTTATTTTTAGACTGCTAATATTTTGAGGGTTTTTCTTTAAATCAACCTATTCTAAAATGATAAAAGTCATCAGTATAAAACAATCCCTTTTCTATTTTAGATTCCAGCAAGATATAAGGAAAAAAATGAGTAAGAAATTCACTTCAATTATCCTCCTAAACCCTAAATAAATTGCATTTTTTAAAAAGTCAATGATCATTAATTTTCTCTTACCAAACGAACAAAAAAACTTTATACTTTGATCAAAACTGCATAAATGTAAAGAATTGTTCAGGGTAGGTAATATCAAATAGTTCTTACCCAAAAGTCATACTGACATGAAAGTAAATTCAATTCCAAATACTGGAGTTGTAGTTCACATTCTGTAATGTCTAACCTGATGAACACTGATCATCCAGTTCTACTGGGTGCTGTATGCTTCTTCATCTTAGCTAAAAGAATCAATTTCATTTCACTAACTGCCACTTGATCTTGGATCAAGGAAAAATTCCTGAAGTACAATGAAGTTAAACATAAGGTTTTGGCTTTGCTTTAAAAGTTCTTTTTAACTCCTTTATGAAGACCCTTTCCCTGTAAACTTCTCCATAAAGCTCCTTTCTCAATCTGAATCTGATCATCCCATCCCCCATACAGGATTTATTTTACTGTCAGGGTTGACACAGGAAGGTACTGATAAGAAATTTTTTTGTTCTAAGTCTTTCGGAGCCAGAAGATCCTTACCGAATACAGACAGTTCTGACCTTGTATTAAAATTTGACTTTATATAAAAAATTCTCAAAGAAATCTACATTCCAAAAAACACCTACGTTAATTTTACTGTACAGCACTGTGATCTTTCTCCCCCTTCCTGTCCCTTGGCAGGAAGCCTCCTACCCTGCTCCCCCACCCCTAAAAATACCTCCAAATGAAAGCAGAAGGGGACAGGAGGAAGGCAAGGAGACATTTGGCTCGCAACCTCCACAGCTAAGTGAAGACATCTTCTGCCCTGCTCCGTCCACCTGCCCAGATGTCTGTCTTCTGTTGTTCCCTCTGGGCTTATGGCCTTTCATATGCTCCACCCCTGTTGTTGTACCCTCCTTCTCTCTGTGTCTTTGGCCACCTCCTACCCCCACCCCCCATGCTTTTTTCCTCTAGGTTCTATTCAGACCCCCACAAGTTCCTACTCCTTTCTCTGCCCTGCCCCCACATGTCCTTCAACTGTTCCGGTCTTGTTCCTTCCCCTCCCCATGTCTGGGGGAAAATTTGCATTATATAAATATCACTTTACATAGAGGTCTGCTACACAGCCCACTAATTATTAAAGTGAGAACATTCTTGTACACAAAACTTGGCAAATGAACTAGAAAAGAGCCTAAGGAAATGTGAGGGTAAGAAAATATGCAGGGTATATTTATAGACCCTATTTGGAGGGACAGGTTACTAGAAATTACTCTTTACCCTAATTAGTTATTGAACCTATTATATCTTACTGGCTCTGATATCCAACAGAAATGAATACACTAGAGCACTTCATATTTCAAGGTAGAGTGGGGTCACAAGACTAATTCCTATGCTACAGTTTCTTGGTTTTATCATATGCAAAATTATGTTCTGATGGATGTTTTAATTTGGTCCACAAATATAAATGGTTACAATGAGACGCCGTGGAGAAACAATTATTACCTGTCTCAAAACAATTTTAAAATTTAGAGCTCACTCTCTAGAGGTTAACCATGGCTTTTTTTTTTTTTTAAAGCAATCAGGATTAAGTAACTTGCTCAAGGTTACTCGGCCATTTATTTCTGGGTGTGGTGCTGAGTATCTGAGCCCGGATTTGATCCAGGTCATCCCGACACTGGGGCCGGTGCTCTTACTCGCTGTGCTACCTGGCCGCCCCATCAACCATGGCTTTTTGACAGTATGTAACTTTGTGCCATTACTGAACACATACTTGGTTTTAATATGGCTCTAAATATTCTATGTCGGACTGTATGCTCTTATCAAAGTTTCACCCCCATGAGAAAGAGTTATGAAAAGAGTAGTTCCTCCATGCTAAAGATCACTAAAACAGTGTTCTGCTCCAATCAGCAAATGAATAAGAAACCCCACCATGATAAATTAATCTGATTTACATATAGCCCAAGGACTACATTCAAATTATTGAAGCTCATATTCTCCTCAATACACAATGAAGTCAGTTATGACATTTTATCTGTAAATGCTGCTACTCATGTCTATCTCTTTAACTACTCATCAAATGCATTCCCCTCCAAGATAGGATTTTAAAATGTAGGTATACATAAAATTTTAGTATAATCCTAAGTAGATAACTGAAATATAAACTTAAAATTAGTCTTGCTTGTAAAATTTGCCATTACAAAATCCTCATCAATTCAGAAACTGTTTCAGGACAATAGCTAACTCAGATGAATCACATCAGATGTAAAGCAAAATCAGTATCAGCTAATTGCTTTCTTTTTTAAAGTAACCAACCTAAAGGAATTTTTCTTCACTTTATCAAGCATAATATCACTTTGGTTAATAAGACAATTTTAATGGTGAGGTACTTACTGTCAAGTTGTCTCTCAGTAATTGCATTATTAGTGTGCTGTCTTTGTATGATTCTTCACTTAATGTATCAAGTTCAGCAATGGCTTCATCAAAAGCCTGTAACAGGAAAAAAAATTAATTCTCAAGTTCTAAGTAAGTTGCTAAATGTTCAAACAGCAAACCAAACTTACTGTCTTTGCAAGGGAGCAGGCTTTCTCTGGAGAGTTCAGGATCTCATAATAGAACACAGAGAAGTTCAAGGCCAGACCCAATCTTATAGGATGCGTTGGTTGCATCTCCTTTTTGCTGATTTCAAATGCTTCTTGATATGCTTGTTGTGACTGATCCACTATTCCTGAGGAATGAAAAATTTACACTCGTAAATTGATACATTTATTTCACCATGCCTCATGATACTACATATCAAATAGTAAAAAAAAAAGCAAATTTAAAGGTAATTAAGTGATTGGCATAATACTTTATTAAAAAAACCAACAACAAAGGAAATTCTCACCTGTAGTCTTATATTCAAAGTGTTCAAGTTCTCTAATTTAAAGAAAGTAATACTGACTCTAAACTGTTACACACTATTCTTCGGAAGATGGAGACAAAGACCAACACTGATTTTCAGCATCATGGTTATTAGCTTTTGATAATTATAGAGTACTTACTGCACTGACATTTTGGGTCTGTCATTCTAAAATTGTTATTTGTCCTTTGTTTTTTGAATAGGACCAATGACATCACAATATGTTGGAATTGGGGTAAGGTGTATTTGGCTACCACAGGTAAGGCACGTGACATGTTCTCTTAAAACATTTAGAGTGAAACTGGCTCTAGATCTGCTCAGTTTCACTTTTTCTCTATGCTTCTATGATTCTGTCTTAGTCACAGAGCACAGAATAGGCACACCATGCTGAGTAGTCCTGTGCCAGTGAGAACCATGTCTCACAATTGATACCATCACAGTAATACACAATCAATACTCTTCAGAGACCTCGAGAGTGTCCTTGTACCACTTCCTCTGACCTTCATGTGAGTGCATTCTTTGTGTGAATCCTCCATAAAATAGTCTTTAGGCAAAAACATTTGTCATTCGAACTACATGGTCAGTCCATCAGAGTTGTATTCTCTGCAGCAGAGTTTGAATGTTAGACAGTCTAGTACCTTATCTCGTCAGGTAATTTTCAGCATCTCCTGAGATGATTCAAGAGGAATCAGTTCAGTTTTCTGGCATGGTCAGACAGACCTTCCAGGTTTCACAGGCATACAACAGTGGAGTCAGCATGATGGCTCCATAAATATTCAATTTGGCAGGCAACGTGATACCTCTTCTCTCCCATACTTTCTTTTGGAGCCTCCCAAACACTCATTTAGACAAGCTAGCTCATCATCTATGTGGAGAGTGTACTAGCACAGTAAGTGAACTTTTAAACTTTAACATTTCTCCATTTACTGTAACCAATGGCTCCATAAATGGATGGTGTGGTGCTGACTGGTGGGAAAAACCTTTGTTTTCTTAATTTTGGCCTCACAATCAAAGCACAGGTAGCAGAGAATCAACCCCTATACTCTGTTGTATCTCACAATCATCTGTAAACAGAAAGTCCTGCACCAACTCCCCCTACAACTTTGGTTTTGGCCAATAGCCTTTTCAAGGTAAATAGTTTGCCATCATTGTGGAAGCTGATCTTGAATCCCTTTTTTTCCTCCATGCAGAAAACATCATTCTGAAGAGCATGGGAACAAGCACACATCCCTGCTTCACTTCACTGGTGACTGGGAAAGTATGAGAGCATCGTTCTTCATCTAGAACCTGTGAGCACGTGATCCTGAAACTGGCATACAATGCTGATGAACTTCTCTAGGCAACCCAATCTCTCCATGATCTTAGACAGACGTGTGTATATGTGTGCACGAACATATATAATTCAACTTCCCATTAAAGCATGCATTATGCAGATTTCAAAACCCAAAATCTAACTTAAATATATTCTCAGGGCTAATACAAATTTGAGTAAGAAAGTTCTCATATCACGTTCTAAACATAAAAATAAGTATAAAAAAAGGAGGGAGGTTGCTTCAGGGGGAAAAAATCACTTCAAAGTCTATTACATTAAAAAATTTAGTGAGACAAAGTGAAACTGGATTCTCCTTAAAGATACCTGGCCAAGTACAAAAGCAAATGTTACTTATTAGAATCTTTTAACATTGACATACCTTTCTTGTCATCACCAGCAGCAACCTCAGCCAAATAACGGTAGTAGTCTCCCTTCATTTTCAAATAGAAAACTTTGCTTTCTGCTTGTGAAGCATTAGGAATCAAGAACTTTTCCAATAGAGACTTTGAAAGAAAAGAGGAAAAAACACTAATAAGCATTAAAGGTTTAGAAAATTAAGGAAAAAAAACTACCTAGAATTCAAATGAAATATAATGTATAGTTTCCTAGTATTAGCACATTAAATACAAACGAAGCTAAAGCTAATATATATACTATTAAAAAGGGACACGTTTTAATATGCTATGTCATTTAGTTTTAAGGGCTGGAGAAAAGTACCAATGAGATCATAGATTCACTAATTACTTTTAAAAATGCAAAGCTTCCATACACTTCAGAAAAGTTTACTAATAGTTGTTGAAACATAAGCCTGACCAAATACTAAATTATATATATGTGTGTGTGTGTGCATATAATATATAATTTTCTTCTTTTAGACTTAATAAACATATCCTTTCCAAGTCCTTAAGTGATCTGTGTCTACTGAATAATCAAACTTGAAGACTTATTTTGGGGGGAGGGGGAAGGCAGGGCAATTGGGGTTAAGTGACTTGCCCAAGGTCATATGGCTAGTAAGTGTGTCAAATGTCTGAGGCAGTATTTGAACTCAGATCCTTCTGACTCCAGGGCCAATGTTTTATTTACTTTGCCACCTAGCCGCCCCAAATAAAAAAACTTTTACTTAGAGTCTACTTTAATAAAACCTAATCCTTACCTTGAAGGAGCTCAGAAACTAGGTTTTTGTTCCTAGAAGATATTAGAAGCAACACACACAAGAATTTTTGACAATAGGGTAAAATAAAGAGGTCGAGACAAATGACTCACTGAATTGTCAAGTGACTTACCAAAAGCCAGATAAAGTACCAATGAAGGACTACCCCAGATGAACTTATCTGATTCCTAGTCAAAGGATTTGCTACCAGGGGTTTAAGAGCTCAGAAGGAGAAAACTGTAGGAGGGAATCAAAAGAAGGGAACCTGAAGAGTTTCATGGAAAGGATAACATCTTAGCCTACTGTAACATCCTAGTGATGACCTGAAGTAACCAGAAAAAATGTAAAGGGGAAAAAACCCCTCCAGAAACAACCTGGGGGGGAGGGGGGAACATTGTCTCCAAAAAGAATGAAAAATACTGACTGGGGTTTAATGAGTCTTAACCAGTGTATTAGAGAACAGTAATTCACTGACAGAAACAGAAAAGTAAATAGAAGAAATGAATATGGCTTTAAGACATACTGTATTTTGAAGTTTATGGAAAGATATCCAAGGAATGAGCCTAGCCAAATTCCTTTTTCACTATGTTAACATTTATTTCCACCTCTCTGATAGGTAAAGTGACTAATCCCTAATGGAAATGGGGGATAAGGAAGAAGGAAAAGTAATTAACTTTATCTTGCATCCCCATCCTCATCCTCATTGGTCAAATTGCCACTTCTTGCTTTTGCCACCTGCTTCTTCAAAAGACAAGTCATCAGGGGCGGCCAGGTGGCTCAGCGAGTAAGAGCACCGGTTCCAGTGTTGGGACGACCTGGAGATCGAATCCCGGGCTCAGACACTCAGCACCACACCCAGAAATAACTGGCCATGTAACCTTGAGCAAGTTACTTAACCCCAATTGCTTTAAAAAAAAAAAAAAAGACAAGTCATCTATCAATCATTTCTTTAAACAGATGATAGAGGGATTCAAAAGATGTAACTGTGGGAGGACCAAGCAAAACAGTAATCCCCCTGCCCCCACTGGTAAAGAACCAGTAAATAAAATACTTGGTTATAGTCTAAAGGATACAGATTAGTCCTAAAACCAGAAAGGAATATAAAAACGTTTGCATATATATTATTTTTGCAAAGTGATTCCATCAAAAACTATGACAGAATAAAGTATACAAAAAAACTCTTCTAAAACTATTAATTAAAGCCTTTTGTTGCATTAGACAAAAATTACAAGTTTAATTTTCATGACAAGAAAACGCAGTCAGAAAAGCAGATTTTGATCATTTCTAAAACAAAGATGTATACATTATTTTGAGTAACTTGGAAGCAAAGATTACACAAACACCATGTTTTTGAGCTGGAAAATGCTTTGGCAGATCCAATTTAGAAGGTCTTGACTTTTTTGTGTGTAATAGACTCCTCTGGCAGCTGATGAAACCCACAGACCCTCTTCTCTGAAGGTTTTTCAATGCATAAAATAATTTGTAGGATTACAAAGGAAACCAAATGAAGTCAGCAAAAAAAAATTTTTTTATATAAAAACAGTAGAAGCAATATGGTAGAGTTAAAAAAAAAACTACACTATTTAGAAATAACAAGAGATGTTAAGGACTTCAGGCAACTAAGTCATTTAAAGCTCTCTAGACCTCAATTTCCCAAATTGTATTAATATGTTGATGTTGTAAGGAAAGTATTTTACAAAAAAAAAAGTAAAACACTAAGATACTGTTTGTTTTCTGAAAATCCTATTTAAGTCTTTTATTTTTCAAAACAGAAGCTTATTCTCTCCATTACTGATCTTGCATATTTTCTGCATACTTGCTTAAACAGCCAGAGCTCACTTTATTTCTAAACCAGAGTATGTTTATATTGCTTCTATAATATTTTGAATGCATTTCTTTCTTTTGCTTTTTTGGAGGGGGGAAGTCAGGGCAATTGGGGTTAAGTGACTTGCCCAAGATCACACCGCTAGTAAGTGTCTGAAGCTGTATTTGGACTGGGTCCCAACTATTCACTGCGCCACCTAGCCGCCGAAAATGTATTTTTTAAATGAAATTTTGTCAAGAGTTCAGTTGACATGTCAGAATCCAGGTGATATTCAGGGAGAAGTCAAAAGTGAGGAGAAATTATTGGACTATAATTATAGCTAATCTCACATTAGAAATTAACTGTTAGAGCACTGCTCTGATGGGCCATGTGCAGAGACGATTCATACACAAAGAATTTCGGAAATTAGGGAGCTCCTTTCCTTAAATAGTAGGACAAAAGCAAAGGCTCTAGAGTATACATACATAAAAAAACTCTAAGCAGACAATTGGAGCTGTTGTTTTTCAGTCGTGTCTAACTCTTTGTGACCTCACATTTGGGGTTTCTTGGCAAAGATAATGGAGTGGCTTGTCATTTCCTTTTCCAGCTCATTTTACAAATGAGGAAACAGGGTTAAGTGATTTGCCCAACGTCACACAATTAACGTCTGAGGACACATTTGAGCTCAGAAAGGAGGCTCCAGGCCGGGCACTCTATCCACTGTGCCACCTACTTGGTCTAAGTTGTAAATGGAGGAAGGTGTTCTTGATTAAGGAAGCATGTACAGCTAGCTGGAAGTGAGCCTGATGTCAACTCCAAACAAGCTCCAGTACCCAAGCTGGGATCTGTGGGAGATACAATTTAGCAAAATGCTATGCAAAAATACAAGAGTTACGGAACCAATAAGTGAAAGATGGGGACAGAACAAAAGTAAAGAAGTACTTATTAAGTATCTAAAGGGAAGGGATGGGAATAAGGAAAAAGCTATCATAGGAAAGGGGGCTTTGTAACAACTCCACTGCCACTAACTGGACAGACAGTCCCTTTTAATAAACCTCTCCTACACATACATATAAATAAATAAATAAATGCTAATTGTTAGCTTGATGCTTACAGAACTAAAAGATTCCTAACACAAGATCTAGGAACCAGACAAATTAAAGATGCTTCTAGAATAGAAACCATTAAGTTATTCTTGAGAAGCTTTCAAGATTGAAGGCAAAATTGTCCTTCTGAACCATGGGTTACAAGGACAGAGGGTGATTCTAATAACTAGAAGGAACTTTATAGATCAGTTAGTTCCATCCTTTATTTTACAGAAAGGAAATTGAGTCCCAGAAAGGTTAAAATGACCTGATTAAGGCCACCAAAAGGGGACTATGTCCCAGATATGTGGCTTCTAGTCAACTGTGTTCCACTTGCAGCATTTATACCTCTTTATGTCTAAAAATGCTGTAAACTCTTGTGTGTGTGTGTGTGTGTATTGATCCTATAACACAAGTTAAATAATAAATAGGCTTCGGGGCAGAGTATCAGGCAGAGCAAATTAAGAGGGTGAGTGTATTTGGGGGGTGGGCGTGCTGCTGCAAAGTTGAGAAAAACCACATGAAGGGATAATGAATTGGGGCATTTCCTTAATGGTAGGTTAATTATACTTCACTTACAATATTTTGCTCTATTTTTCAGGAACTAGCCTAAGGTCCTGGCATTTGGTTGCAATTACTCTGATGTGGTCAAGTGTCAAATGAAAAAGTCACTTTTCTCACCTCCAGAAGCCTGAAGTCCAAGCAGATTGAGCTGGTTTAGGAAGTATACATGATGTGGTTGGTTCCATGTCAAAACACCCTCATTAAAATGAGCAAAGAAGACTTACCAACGTGGATAGTTATTTGAGGTCAAATGTCTTAAACGTCTTAAAACTCAGCTTTGGTATGACCTAACACTGTTTCTCTGTACCACTTTTGGTAAGCAGTATGTTAACAGTTAAGTATTGAAACAAAAACTATATGTAATTCACCATGAGGCTAATTTAAGATACCGTTTACATTTTTAAAATATCCAAATAAATTAGAAGAGCATTCTAAAAATAAAAGTCGATATAATTTAAAAAAATATTTTTTAAAGATCATTACATCTTCATCGTGGAATCTGGATTATAAACATTTTAAAATAGTATTTTAATTGTACTGAGTAATAAGCATTTAGTACCACTGGATACAAGGTATGTGCTAAGTTCGGAGATATAAAAATGACAGTTCCTCCCTCCTTTAAAAAAAATTCTGTCTCCCTTTACTATTTGTTTATATTAAAAGAACAAGGGAGGCAGTGGGGAGAAGGCCTTCAGTATAATGGTTTTCTTCTGTTCAGTGATCTGTGGTAATACCTGGACAAGAATCACACCAGAAGGGGAGTTTTGGGAAGGGGTACTCTCTTCAAAAGAGCCCACGTCTATCCAAGAATTCATTAGGAGCATTGCTGTTATCAGAGGACCTCATTTTGAATGAAGAAGATTAATTTGGAAACTTTTAGTTTTGAGAGATCAGGAGAGTGAGCCACCAGCTAAGGTATGAGAGTCCAAAAATCTGAGTTGAAGATAAATTTAAAATTTTATAGCCAGTCACAAGCACTGATGCTCTGAAAGGCAAGCAATGAAATGAACTTTGGGACCCATCCCCTGTGGTAGTTGGGATCATGATTCACAAGGCAGCTTATTCAGCATTTGAAATTTAATGAAACCATTAAATCTGAGCTCCCTCTCCCAGTGACTGAGATCATAAGCACAGTACTGTCAAACTCAAATAGGATAAGGAAAGGGGGTGGGACCTAATCCATACATAAGAATCCCTGTGAGTTGCATAGTAACTTGTTTTTAAAATGCAATATTATCTATGTTTTAATGTATTTTTTATTTATTTTGTTAAATATTTCTGAATTGCTTTTGAATTTGGCTTAAGTGTTGTGGGACACATGTTGACACTTTTGATTAAGAGTGCTAGGGGAAATGTTAATGTCTATTCTTGCCAAGTCTTCAAAATAAATATCCCTTTATAAAGGTTAATTGAAATTAATTACTGAAGGGAGGGCCGAGTGGAAACAAAGAGAAGAGACACTCATAACAGAGGCTTGAACCAACACCTTGAACCTTTAGGGTTAATCCTAGAAACCCTGAGAGATGTAGCTAGACTTGACAGTGAGTCAACTTTGCTACATTTCATACAGTAAATTTCAG
Organism: Petaurus breviceps papuanus; assembly: GCF_028583685.1. Taxonomy (NCBI): domain Eukaryota; kingdom Metazoa; phylum Chordata; class Mammalia; order Diprotodontia; family Petauridae; genus Petaurus; species Petaurus breviceps. Next base: position 61,622,808 of record NW_027187460.1, on the reverse strand, counting down.
CTCAAACTTTTAGTTTGAATTTACATTTTTTCCCTTGAATTAAATGGACTTCTTGTGAAAAGCAAAAATTGACAGTGCTCCAAGTATTTATTGGTAGCTGAAGGATTGAGACAAATAACACTGATAGTTTCAGAGAAGGTAAAGAAATACAGAAAGACAATATAGAAGTAGTTGCATTTGAATTGAACCTCCAATTTTATTACCTTACATTTATAAAGAACTTTTACATTTAAGCAAAGTATCATATTTAATATTTAATCTTGTGAGATTAAATATTACAGGTATTATCTGCACTATATAAGTGAATGGATGAATAAAGTTATCAGAAGGAGATTCAAATCAGGTCTAGGTTTCTTCCTGATTTCATCAACTCTCTGCAGTATCTCACACACTGTCTCAAGAAAGGAAGATTCTAAAAGGCAAAGAAAGATTTAAAAAAATTGTATTCCAGATATAGGGGACTACCCAAAGGAATTTAAAGAACAAAACAGTTCAATTTGGCTGGAACAAAGTGTGTGTAAGGGAGTAATGTGAAATAAAGCTGCCAGACATTGAAACCAGACTTTGCTGGGTCTTAAATATCAGGCTAACGAGATCATATTTCATCCTAAAGGCAAATAAGCTGCTGAAGGTTTGTGAGCACAGGGGATGACATAGTTAGCCCTATTCTTTAGGAAGATTATGTTGGCAGCTATATGAAGGATAAACTGAAGAGGGAAGACACTGTCAAGTCAGGACACCAATTATAAGCTATTATAATACTTTAGGTAAGAGGTGATGAAGGCCTGAAAACTATAGTGGTAGTTAAAAGGACTTGGTAACTTACTTGCTACCAGAGTGAAGACTCAAGAGTAAAACTAGGCAACACCAGAGTTTTAAACCTGGGTGATCAGGAAGCTAATGGAGTTATTCAGACACAGGAAAGCTCAAAGTGTTTTGAGGTATTCAGGTTTGTGGACAATGTAAAGTTGTAGTACTTGCTGGGTCATCCAGGTACATATGCTCCAAAAGGTATACATAAAGAATACAGTTGAATTTGAAGTTCTGGGAGGCACAATAACTATGGGAACAGAGTAAATCAGTAAAAATAAAGAAAAGATCCTAACAGGATCTTGAGGAACATGAAATGATGAAATCACAAGAGATCAAAAATAGTCAGATGAGCAAAGGTATGAGACACAGTTTAAAAGGGCATTTAAAAGCTAAGGGGGAAAGAAGTTAGTGCTTCTTTTAGTGAGAAAGTTGTGAAGGCTGTAAGGTCAGAAATAGATGAAGACAAAACCTTAGCAATTAGGAGGTCACTGGTAGTAACCTTTGAGAGAGTAGTTTCAATCAAGGCAGGGAATCAGAAACCACGTCATATGGAGCTAAGAAGCGAAATGAGTAGGCAGTGAGGAAGTAGAAGTAACAAATGTAGATTATATTTTCTAGGAGTGCAGCACTAAAGGAGAGAAGATACTCAATACTCAAAACCATAATCTCATTTATGTAACTAGTTCTGTAACAATTAAGCTAATACATTCCTGCCTATCCTGTTCGACTAATCCGTGTCCTCTCACTTGAGTTCAACATGGTCCACCCTTAAGGGGTTATGGTCCCTTTCTCGTTTTCTGATGTTGTGAGTATTAAACCCACAGGTTGTCCACCAGGCTATCCTGTACTCTCAAAAGGTGACCAAGTCTATTTTCCCCCCACATGTCTTTGACAACTTATCCCTCCCTCTCTTTTTTCATAACGTATTAGTAATGTGTTACAGGCTACTTAACTACCATAGTTCTTTCCACTTCTTTTTGAGTAAACTTCTATTCTAAATCTTTCAGAGACTAACATTTTATGACTTGTGCTATATAACTGGGAGAATGCTGTTATTAAAAAGATAACCAATTTTATATACAGGACCCAAAGATTCCTTTTTTGATTATTAATAATTATTAATATATATATTTTTTAATTTCCTCATTCAAAGCCCAGTCCCTGTGAAGGACAGAGCTGAGCAAAATTCTCAATCTTGACCCCACCCAACTAGGAAAGTTTATTTCTGATTAAAGGGTAAGATTATCTAATCTAGGTGAATCCTGGCCAAACGTGTTCAACTTAAAGTGATCTGGATGGAGTCTCTTTGTCCAAAAGCATTGGCATGATCAAAGTCAGGTACCCAGTACTCATTAGAAAGGGTCCATCTCTCATGATATCATTCTCTCATCAATTGTTAACCAATCAGAGTTGAGTTGCACTGTCAGGCACAACCCCTTTCCAAAGATATTTAAACAAAAATTAAACAAAGGAACCTCCATATGGAGTCTTTTGGTTATCAAGAACCACTGACCTCAATTTATCGATTATCTGCTAGCCTAATTAATAAATGGACTATTAATTACTCTTGGACGTTTCACTCATCTCACTAGGATTTTTTAAATGGGTTTTCTATTTCCCAAAGCCAGCTTCTTCTCTTCCTGTTCAATTGAGTTCAACTATTGTCTTAAGACACACACACACACACACACACACACACACACACACACACACACACA
>NW_027187460.1:61543631-61620267 GCF_028583685.1 Petaurus breviceps papuanus | reverse complement strand
ACACACACACACACACACACACACACACACACACACACACACACACACACAAGCTCAACTGCATTCACACACTGCCAAAATCTATAGGTTGATCATCTAACTGCATACTGACTGGACAAGAGACATTTATTTATCTACTTGATTTTTTATTCCTGTGAGTACAGGAAGGCCAAATCATATGATTATGCTTCTCATTTAGAAGACTTTGGAGGCTTTGATATTCCAATTCAAAGAGTTCACGAAAACAGGAGGATCTGGAAGACCTTGATATCTATAAAGGATCAGTGTTCAATATGAAAGAGAACATGCAGAAACTGCATGACAGTAGTGAATTCATGTCTCTGTATTCTCCCTGGCTTGAATAATTAGAATGTTGTAATGTCAAGGGATTTTAAATAATTTTGATATATACCTGGGAGATATATTGTGCAACAGAAGTTATGATAATGTTTTACTCTACAAAATAAAAAACTTTTAAAAAACCAAACTAAAGGATAGTGGAATTTTATATTCTCTGTGTAAGTTTGGCTTGTGGGGAAAGAATAGTGAAGAAAAGAAACTTCCTATATTGTGAGGAAAGATACACACAAATAATTTTAAAATAACAGCTTAAGTAAAAAGGAAAAGTTCAACGCACTATGAAAAATTCAAGAAGGGTGCAAAATCAAGAAAGGCTTTATGAGAGGTAGAGTTGGAATTTGAAGTATTGGGGAAATATGTTCCTTTACCCATGGCACTCCGTAACATCTCTAGCTCATTTCCCTAATTTTCATTACTTAGTACAACTACCAAATACCTACACAATTATTCTCTGTAAGGAAATCTTTACTTATTTTCAGTTAAATTAATCTATTAATTTAATTTTGCTTAATAAGGAGATCTATGCTATATAGTTCCCCTGCTTTTATTCAGTAATTCAAAGCAATAAACAAACTGTATTTATCAAGTACCTTGAATGTGCAATGAGGAATGAGAGTGGTAAAGATACAAAGCTTAAGCATAGTGTCTGCAATCATCGCTCTACTAAATTTAAGTTTAATATGATACAGATAACTACAAAACACAATATTGTATATAAGTGCAGAGACTTGAGGAAAGTGTTATTGGATCCAAGGGGGTGGGAGAAGAAGAAAGTGGAAATGATAAAGGAAGAATGAATGACTGGGATCAGGGAGCACTGTACCATCTGGAAGAACATTTTCATTTTAGTTTTACAAGATATGTTAAGAATTTGGGTGGAGAGGGGGGAGAGGGTGTCGAAAAAGGAGGGGTCAAGGATAATAATAAGCATTAGGAAAAGTTTGAACAAAGGTATGGAGGTAGGAAAGTGCTATAGGAATATTTGTTTTGAGGAGAAAAGAGTGCCCCAATTTATCTCCATCAGAGTTCATTCATGGAGGAAAATAAAAAGAAAGTGGCCAGAATGGGGAGGGCTTTAAATACAAAAGGAGTCTGAATTTAATTGGTACTTGAACTTAACTGGCACTGAAGACCTGAGCAAGAGAGACTTTATCATATCTGTAAGATACTCTGTTGAAGATGTAAAGATTGGAAAGGATAGAGTAGACAGTAAGACTTTCTTTGGGGTAGGTGGGGATTAGAATAGTCTACAAAAATGATAATGAGGTAGTAATAGCAAATGGAATAGAGACAATGATGGGAGATTGCCAGTAAGAGTAACAAAATTATATAGTCCAATGCTTATCATTTAAAAGATTAATTAATTTTTAAAAATTTGCCTAAGGCCACACAAGTACTAAAGTTTCAGGGCTAGATTTAACCTTCCCAGGTTATTTCTAACTCTCCAAACTGAGAATTCTTTCAACTACCCACTCCTATTACTATCTAACAAATCTTTAGAAACTCAGGTTTCTCAAAACCGAGACTAGGGATCAGAATGAACAATAATCCTTAGTTTTTAAACATGGAGGACAAAGATGGTAAGGAACTTCAAGATCATGCTAATTCTACGATTTGCTTAATGGACTATGGAGGGTGGACATCATGGTGTAATAGAACACTGAACTTTGACCACCTGAAGATTTTTCTAGAATATCTCTGATAATCGGTTATTTGGTGTTTCTTTGAAGGTCTCTAGGTGAGATAGAACACACTATCTCCTGAGGTAGATAATCAACAACTTTCAATGAGCTTTCTGATATGTTGTAATTTTTCAGGAGTTTTTTTTTCCAGCGGCAGAACTATGTCTGTCTGTAAGCTCTACCCCTGTTCTTCTTAATAAACAAATAACTAAAAAGTAAGAGTGAATGCTCACATCAGGTTTCTCCTTAAGGGAATCATAGTATATAATATACTGCATTCTAAAAGTAGAGTTTGCTGGGGGAGGAGCCAAGATGGTGTAGAAGCAGGAAAACTCCCTGAGCTCCCCCCATAACCACCTCAAATACCAATAAAAAATGGCTCTAAACAAACTTTAGGGCTACAGAACCCACAAAGTGACAGAGAGAAACAAACCTCCCACTGAAGACATTGCAGCAGGCTGGGAGCAGAGTCCAGCCCTAAGTGAGCCCATGTAAAGTTTTAGCTCCAGCATGGCCTGACCGGCCACAACTTCTGGAGAGTGGATCACCACCCAGCTGTGGCGGTTTCTAGAATTATCAACACATAAATGCCAAAGACAAAGTGAGAGTTCAGTGTGGACTTTGTGGGAACAGGGGGTCCAGGAGTGTGGTCGGGACCTCTGCCCCTGGAGGGAGAAGTGGCTAATGCTTCATAGCTCCTGGCCTGCAGATTGTAGGGGGCCAAGCAGACATTATGAGGGGTGATTGCTCTTGCTTTAACCTGCTTGGGTCTGGATTGCTATCTAGGGTAGAGGTCCTGGGGTGGGTTACCAGGTGCCAGAGCTGATGGAGGCTTCAGAGAGGGCAGCCAACTAATAGCTCCAGCAGCTGGGAAAACCCCAGTAATTTGGGACAAAACTCTCCTGCCTGGAAACAGAGTTCTAATGTGGCAAAAAGCTCAAAAGTCAAGTAATTGAGTGGCAACATGAGCAAGCAAAGGAAGCACAGTAATCCGACTTTGGATTCCTTTTCTGGGGACAAAAAGGATCAAAACATGGAACAGGAGGAAGACAGGGAAGTCAGAACTCCTGCATCAAAAGCTTCCAAGAAAAATATGGACTGGTTACAGGCCATAGAGTAGCTTAAGAAGGATTTTGAAAACCAAATAAGAGAAGTGTAGGAAAAATTGGGAAGAGAAATGAGAATGATGCCTCAGACTATTAAGACTCACCACAGACTATTAAAAAACATTTTTTAAAATTGTGATTTCCCCTCCTGATCTAATAGCAATTTCTGTAGGATGTTCCCCTCCCCCCAATTAATTTGAAACTCCAAAACTGAAGGCTGGATTTAAAAAAAAGAGAAAACCATTTCATTTGGCTTTTCATGCCTAAAAATAACTAGGATAAGAAATAGTTACAAATTTCTATGACAATATGGGATAAGAAAATCAAAAGCTCAAAATAGGTTCAATAAAGGAACACTGTCTGGTTAGCAAATTAAGCCACCGTAAAAGCCACCAAGTCCTATAAAAAGCACACTATAGACATGAAAATAAAATAAGGCAAAGGGACAGAAGGGAAGTAGGAGGCAACAGCAAATGGGGAGGTTATGGTGTAAAAGGCAGAAAGGGAAAGAATCAACAAGACAAGGTGAAAACTGAGACAAGTTATTGTGGAGGCAAACCAAAATTGTAAAACAAACTTAAAAGTAGAAGAGAAGAAAATATAACGGATATGAGACTTTTAAAATGCAATCTCCAGAACACTATATTAATGGGATAATAGATTTAAGACTGCATTCCCCAAACAACAAAGTAATTTTTTTGACATCCTGAATTACAGATGTGAGTCAATGATAAAGGGGGAAGGTCCTTAACCTGAGGCCTGTGAACTTGGTGGCTCAAAATTAAAAAAAAAAAAATTTCTTTTTGGAGGGTGGAAGACAGGGCAATTGGAGTTAAGTGACTTGCCCAAGGTCACATGTCTAGTGTTAAGTGCCTGGGGCTGGATTTGAACTCAGGTCCTCCTGACTCCAGGGCTGGTGCTCCATTCACTGCACCTCCTAAATTTTTTTTTTTATAAATGTTATTTCAAAATATATGGATTTCCTTTGTAATGTAATTACATCTTTTAAAAACATTATTCTGAAAAGTCCCATAGGCTTCACTAGATTGTCAAAGGAATTTGTGATTCAAAAAAAGTTAAAACTTAAAGTCAGGAGGCATTTGGGTTCTTCTGGTCCTGGTCCTGCCATGAAGGAAATTAAAAACACAAAACTTTTTTGTTTTCTTACCTGAAATATGAAAAAGTCAAGAGATTTCTACATTTAAAATTATAATCTAATAGATACACATGAGTTGTGTAAATTGTAATACACGTAATGTACTGGCAAGTCTGCTGCCTCTGTAAATGTATTTTAGAATGATTTCCAGAAAACAGATTAACCACAATTCAATTAACCAGTATTTAAATTTACTGTATTTTAAAATCTCTTATGCTGACCACACTAAGAAAAATGCTTTTTAAAAGTCACAATAACATTAATTTAAAACTCTTAAACAGCATTTTAAAAATACATAATATACAAACTTTCCTCTTTACAATTTTTAGAGCAAATATATACTGAATTAACATGTAGATTTGGAAATGTTTCTCTAACTTGAATGCACACACACTCCCCACCCCCAACTAAAACACCATGCTATCCTGATCTCCTCCCTTTCAGTAATCACTTACTGCCTAATTAGTTCCCACATCGTTCTCAAATTCAGTGTGTTCAAATACCCTCTCTTAATTTCTGTTTTCTACTGATGTACCACCACCATCTTTCAAGTTTACAATGAGTTCACTCTTGAAATCTTCCCTTCTTCCCCCTCACAACTAGTGTTGCAATTTAGCTTGCATTCCTTTTCTTTCCATTCAGATGCCACCACCAATAGCTCAAGGACTACTTCTACTGCCCCTTGCTTGAATGGTTAAAGTAACCTCCTAGTTGGCTCTACCTGCCTCTACTCCCCGATCCATACAACTGCCAAATTTGTATTCCTGTAAGGGCTCTGACCCTACTACTACTCTGCTCAAGAAGTCTTGTTTGTTAAGTCCTACAAAATTCTACCTATTTTTCCAGGCTTAATTGCAAATAATCCTACTTCACACCTCCAGGTTCTAATTATTTAAAGCTTTTAAGATGAGTAGCCAATTACAAAATTCTTGGATGACTACCTGTCACCCATAATATGTAAGTTTCCAAGTTGTTTTGAGCTTCAATTTTATACCAGAAGGCAATTAAGTGAAAGAATAATTTCCAAGTGAAAATTCTGACTCATTAATCTTGCCTCCTACACTCTCAGATCAAATACATGCAAGCAGAACATGATCACTTTCAGAAAATCAGTCTACTGCTTCTGGAGATTCCATTACATTAAAAACGGAAGCCACTGACTGGTAAATTGCCAACAGATATTGACAATTAAGTTACTGCCTAGAGAGTCTTGGTAATTAATGTCAAAATGTTCAATTTTAATGCTTATTTTTTCTATTTTTTATTATTCTGTTATTATTCTATTATTTTTTAATGGTTACATTTTTCTTCACTATAAGTCCTATTCTTTATGCTTCATATTGGAATGTAGATGACCCTGCCAATAAGACACAACAGGTGTTCCCAGCAAATTGCACCCCCCCCTTTTTTGAAGCTACCCTGTCTGGAATACTTCAGAGATTATTTTTTTTTGAGGGAAGAGCAGATGGGACAGGAACTGTATAGTAAGGGAGTAACCACCACAGATTTCTTAAGTACTCCCTTCTGATAGACTCAGAAAGGAGGACAAGTCATTACATTCACTAATGGTGCTTCTGAAGTGAAAAATTAGCCACCTATCATGTCAGTAGTTAAAAGGATCCAGTGACAAGGTTGTTACTACATGAAAGGAGGGACTAGGGTCAGTAAAAGCAAGAGTCTTCACTTTCCAAAGATCATTCTTAAAAATGAGGGAAAAGGTCTCTCAAACACAGATCATTAAAAAATTAAAGCAATTTAAAATGTAAATTTATGGCAATGTTTTCCCATGTATGTAATCTAAAAGGTGGAAAATTTCAAAGGTGAATTATTGATAAACTAGTTTTCTCTTTGCCTAGTAGGGAATCTGGTAACTTAAACTGTTTGATAACCTTTTATTAGACTAAAATTTAAAATAATACAGACTTTTAACACAATCATGAGTTATAATTAACCAAAACAGTGGAGACAAATCCAGCATGATCTCAGATCCACCTAACCTCTCTTCAAATCTACACTAAACCTTTTCTAAAGTTCAACTAAAAACTAAGGGGATAAAAGGTATGTTATTACTAGGGAAGGGCAGAATATGCTGGTGAATATATGAGTGAACCATATTTATATTCTTTACTGCTCCTTTCCATTAACTCAGATTATCAGTGGTAAAATAGTGTTCTTTCCATTCCTTTGCCCATCTACAGAGCCTCAGGTCTAAAAACAGCAAGCTTGGTAAAGAGAAGGATATGGAAATGTGACAGAGAATTTTAAGAGTGATCAGTGTATAAAATCCCTAAAAGGTAGCACCTTTGCTTCTGTGCCACTTGCTTGATGGCTAAGTTTGTTCTTTTGAAAGAGGTATTATTCTAAGATGTCTTGTTTTTATCTTTTACAAAATTGAACTTCAAAGCCAAAATTTCTGCCTTTCAAAAAGGGGGCAGCTAGGTGGTGCTGTGAATAGGGCACCGCCCTGGAGTCTGGAGGACCTGAATTCAAATCTGGCCTCAGACACTCAACACTTGGGCAAGTCATTGCCCTGCCTTCCCCTTCCAAAAAAGGCAAAAAAAAAAAAAAAAAAAAGTTAAATTATGCAAGACCATCATGCAAATCCTCTTATCTTTATTGTTACAGCAAAAAAAAGTCATATAAAAAAATTCAGGGGCAACACATTTGAGATCAGTCCTACTACAAAGAGAAATAAGCACTGTAATTTATAATTCTTCAAGTTAACTAGCTTAGCCCTAGCATAATACTAATGATGCTGTTGGTACTACCACTTGAAATTTGTGACTTCATATGTTTTCATCCGATTTTTATAATAATTTTGTAAAGTATCGGGTTATCACCCACCCCCATTTTATAAATGATAAAAATAGCTCAGGTTAAGTGACTTGGCCAAGGTTGCAGAAGTCTGCTAAATGAATGGACTTGAATGCAATTTCTGACTTCAAATCCAACCTTTTTTTCCCCCAATTATAGCACAGCTCCTTCAATAATGAAGATCTAACACTCTGATAGCAATTACCAAACATTTATTACCAGATAAAATTACAAGCAAGGCAGTAATAATGAAAATAAAAGTTATCATTTATAGAAACAGTAATGGACCTATTAACTGGACTAGTTTGCCATTCTCCTTTGTGGTTGCTTCTATCCTTTTACTGAATTTAGAGGTGGCAACATAAAACAAGCAATTTCCTTCTTCCCCACTACCATCTAAGAAAAGGTGGCATCACCAAATGTCATAAATTCTTCTAGATCACATAATGGAATTCTAGGCTATAGAAAAACATTTCAATCTACTGAGTTTTATAATGTCTAAATATAAATCTACAAAAAGGGACTGTTTAGGACTACCTTCTTCACAAAACTGGATACAGATTAGCAGGATATTAAAAACTATTCCTCTTTTGTCAGTTGGTCAGTCAACATTTATTAAGCTCCTAGTGTGTACAGGTACTGTGATAAATGCTAGGCACGGCACATGAAATCACATAGTGAGAACCTAGAAATTCATGGGAGCTGATAGTATAGAGGGACAAGAGGGCCCCAAGGACAAAACCTCGGGGGTAAATGAAGATCCAGCAAAGGAGACATAGAAGGAACAGACATGTTAAAGGAGTGAGCAGTGTCATGAAAATCCTATGAGCAGAGCTAAGAAGAGGGTGATCTAATGGTAAATCAGAAGCTGCAGAGAAATTAAGAAGGATGAAGACTGAGAAAAGGACATCAGATTTGACAACTAGGAGATCACTGGGGGAAAACAGAAAGATCACTGAGAACTTTGGACAGAAGTTGGACTGAAGTTTGGACAGAGTTGACTGATGAAATCAGAAGCCAGACTGCAGATACTTAAGGAAGAAGAAAGCTATTTATTAAATATGGCCTTCTCCAGCAAAAATCATAAAAAGGAGGAGAAAGTTAATGGGCATAGATAAATCAAGTGAGGGTTTTCTGAAGCTAAGATATGAGTGGTTGTAGGTAGTGGGGAAATAGCCAGTAGACAGGGAGTGATTAAAGATTAGTGAGAAGGGCAATCTACTAGAGAAGATGGGATGGAATGAGATTACTTATACATGTAGAGCAGTTTACCCTTGTTGGTCTTCTGGCCAAGGTAAAGAACAGTAGCAGAGGGTTTTTAAGTGATGTGAAATGAAGGGGAGGAGAATAAGAGGAAGTCTTTGGGTTTCCTTTTCTCCCCTAGTGAAAGGAGACAAATTCTTCAGATGGATGAAGAAATGAGGTTTGAGGATAGAAGAAAATGTTTGGAGAAAAGCTAAGGTGGTGAGTGGAATAGTGAATTAATTGGAAAGGTGTAAAAGAATTGTCTTGCTAAAAAGGATTGCCTTGCTAAGTGAGGACCTAGTTGGGATTGTGTAACAGAGCTTGTGGTGGACTCAAACCATCAAAGTTTTATGATTTTTTTCTCCAGCTTCATTTGGCAGCACATGAACAGGAATGAAGGCAAAAATATTCCAAAGCTAAGGTCGGGCAGGGCAAGATTAAGAGACAGAATAAAGAGGCAAAGGATTCATGAGAAGACGACAATATAAAGTTGAACTGGTTCATCAAGGGTTCAAGATGGGAAAGGGAAGACAAAGTAACCATTGTAAAGGTTATGGTCTGGTAAAGAATTAAGGAGGCAAGGAATTGAAGGTCACAGTGAAGATAATGATCAGGGGGGGTTACAAGGAGGTGGAATGACAATAGATTGTGATCAAATAAGAGAATTTCAGAGATCAAGAATGTGGAAATGGAACATTTGTGTGTAACACAGGTATAACCTTAAGTCTATGTAACAAATGTTACTTCCAAGATTGTTTCTTAGTTTCCCAAAGAACTGAGTTAAATAATCTTAATTCAGTTCTCCCATATGGAAAATGAGATTTATCCATTTACTTTCTGCAACAATAACTCCTGTTCAATCTACATATATAAGTGTGCTTTTTTCCCCACTTTTTGAAGGGGGGAAGGTAGGGCAATTGGGGCTAAACGGCTTGCCCAAGGTCACATGGCCAGTTTTGTGTTAAGTATCTGAGGCTGGATTTGAACTCAGGTCCTCCTGACTCCAGGGCTGGTGCTCTATTCACTATACCACCTAGCTGCCCCAGTGCTTTTAATTCTTTCCTCACATTCATATTATTTAATGTTGACCCCATAACAGGTACTTAGGTTAACCAGTAACCTAAATTACCAACACTTCACAGAGTTTAATATACCAGTCCTTGCTTAGGCCTAGGGACCCTTAGGGGGTTGGGTCCATAAGTCAAATTTGTTTTCATAACACTAAGAGGTTTTAATATCTAATATGGCAAATATCAAAAGATGTAGCCCACATAAACATAAACTCTTAGCAAAGGGTCCTCAATTTAATAGTATAACAGGGGTCCTTAGGACCAAAAATTTTGAGAACTGCTGCCATTCTTCTCTCCTCCACCCTAAAGCCAAACAAAAAACTGTTCACTTTACTTATTAGAAATTGTACTTACTCTACATTTTAACTATAGAGAACTGCAACTGAAGTTTTAGAATGTTTTATTCTTCAGACAGCATCTTCTCATGTAATAAAAAGAATTTCTACTCACTTGTGACAGTCCATACTCCAGTAGTGGCATAACAACTAATCAGAAGTTATTTCTACCAGATAATTATTCAAATGACATTAGAAGGTCAAAAATCTTTAAATATTTTTTTTCAAATAGCAATTCAAGATATTTTAAGGTTTTCTGGTCTCCTGAAATGTTTATAAGAAGCAACTTTAAAGCATTTACTATGTAGTACCCGAACCAGACATGAGAAATCATATTCTGGCAATGCAAATCATGATGGCAAATGGGAAGCTAATAGCATCTAGGAAAAATAAAATTTAAAACAAAAAAGGGGTGCTTGGATTTCTTGGGCTTATTCCCAGAACCAATAAAGCAACTTTGAAGCAGTAGTATTAAGAGTCTCAGTTAATCAGTACTGAAGGTGAATCTGCTAACTAGTGGTCATCCAGTAATAACCAAAAGCAAAGGGAAACCCATTTCCTCCTGATGCAATCCATTCCACTTTTGGATAAAGCTAGTCCAGTCCACTGTGAAGTTTTCTCTTCAAGTAAATGCAATAAGCATTTACTGAGTGACTGTATCAGACTGCAAGCACTGTTCTGGGCATGGATTTTTTTTCCCAACATTCTACTGTATTTCCAATGTCAAGCCTGAAATTTACCTCTTTTCAATTTCTACCCTTTGCTTATAGTTCTGTACCGTTTAGAACCAAGACCAAATTTAATCTCTCTTCCACGGAGTTTTTCTTTCACTCAGTTTTATCTTTCTAGTAAGAAAGATAACTTTCATACTCTCTTCCCCAAGTCTCTTCTCCAGACTTAACATTAGCAGGCTGTCTTCCTTTGTTACTCACTAACCTACCAATGTCATTCCTAATACATGATGCCTAGATCCGAATACAATACTCCAAATGTGGTTTCACCAGGGTAGATGTGGGCACAGAGGTGGGGTTATTATCACCTTACCAATCCTGGATACTGCCTCAATGCAGCCAATTCCAGCCTTCTTGGTTCACACTGCTGCTAAGTCTTAGCTTTCCTGCCTGAGAAACTTAACAAAATAAAATGGTCCATTAGGAGGGTGGGGGATGGAACAGACGGGGACCTAGGGACTATGAATGTGAAATATGAACATAGCATACAGTAGACTCACTTGATATTTTGATGCACTGCTTAATTTTGTTGAAGTGCTTCCCTGCCCACACTCATTTATATTGTATGCTAATGTCTTTTTTACAAGACCCATTTAAGCATTAAAGAGGAGGGAGAGAAGACATTTGAAAATGATGTTAAGAATTAAGCACATATTAATGGCACTACTTCCTCAATTTTGATGTGAAGACACCACCATCCAACCAGTCACCAAGGCTCACTACCTGGGAATCTCAATTATACATATTGTAACAAGCTGGAAATGGCTTTCCAAGTAAACGCACTAAAGGGAGTGGAACTAGATGACCTTAGTTTGCAGATGAGGGAATTAAGACTTAGGGAAGCTGTGACTTGACCCTAGTTAAAAAGTGACTTCACTAAGAGATAAGTACTCTAATGTTAAATACAACACTCTTTTCCACTGCTCTTCCCTTTCCCTAAGCCTACTCTCCCCTCCTCCCCAAACAGGTGCCAAGTTTTGCTAATTTTACCTCCTTATCATCTCTTTAATCTACTTCTTGAGTCTCTTCTATTCAGCAGGTTGCTTGTCACCTTTCACCCAGACAATTGCAATAATCACCTAAATTTAGGTCTTCCTTGCTTCCAGTCTCTTCCTCTTTCAAAGGACCTCACAATTCTAAGCTCCCAAAATAATTTTCCCAACTTTCAAAGATGACCATGGATGCTCTCCAGTCTTCCTTCAGTGGATCCCTGCTGCCATTAGGATAAAATAAGAACTGAATCTGAAGCTCTTCATACATTAAGTCCAAACCTTTCTTTCTTGTGTTATTTCATAGTACTCTCCGTGGCCTTTCACAAATTAGTGGTCCGGCCAAATAAATTAGGGGCACTACTTCGGCATTTTATGCTAATATTCTCCTAGAGGGCAGCCTCTTTTGTGATGTAGAGGAGGGCAGCAAATTGCAGTACTTTTCTCTCACCTCCAGGATTTGGGAAGCCCACATTACCTCTAGGAGCTGGATCTCACCACGACATTGTTAATGTAATGGATATCTAGCCTATAGTAAAGAAAAGGTATTGATAAGCCAACTAAGATCCGGATGAAGGCCATATTAACACCTGGCCTGGAGAGAAGAGGATTTTGTGGGTAAGGGAACAGAGGAGAAAGAAGGATATAATAATATGACATGAGTGGTGTCTCCAGTTCTACAATACTGTCATTTGATGTGGTTCCACTAATGGCAAGTATGGGTGGCCTCTAGATATAGACTACATTGTTTTACAGAAATATTCCTGATTTCTACTTAAATGGACATAGATATAGTAAGTTAGTGACACATTGTTGCAAGGAAAAGACTAATCTGGGCTATGAATGTAGTCTTTAGCAAACCTCCCAGGGGTGGGGAACCTGCATCTAAATTAAGAGTGGCATTAACTAGGCTTGTATATCCACAAAAGCAGGTTTAATATCATACTAGAAAACTGAAGTCATGCATTTATATATTAATGTTGCTTGTACAAATCTTGTTAAATCTGTATTTTATCTTTTCTTAACTCTGCTGCAACTCTTCTATTCCCCAACCCCCAGCAGAATCCCCCCTGGACATCGATTTCTTTTCCTTTTGTTTATCTGAAGGGCCTACCTAAGTATACGTAAAGTATTTAACAAAAGAAGCTTCAAGACAACTCTTAGGAGAGAGTCAAGACTAGGAATAGCTTTCTTTTCCATCAGATCCTTTAAAATCTGAATTGTGTCCCTGATATCTGACTAGATATACAGTGGTTTCTGCAGTGTACTTTAGTTTTTAAGACTATATAAGAAATCTGGTAAATTATTTCCTGGATTTGACAATTCTGACACAATACTACTACACATGTTAAAAGGTGACAAGCTTGGCCAACATTTGACTACATCACAGTTGGTATTACAAGAACTGCTGGGGCATGACTTTTACCACTTTTCTGGGTAGACATGTTTAAGCTCAAAGACAGTGCAAAAAATATCTGCCTCTGGCATTAAAGGCACTTTTTCTGGTGGACTGGGTAGATGATAAATGAGACTCAGAATCAAAGAACTTGATTCACTTTTGACAGATGAAACAATAGCTAATATGTTTATCCTAATTCTTGGAAACAAGATCGATGATTGTCCTAAAGCCATTGATCAAAAGAGGTTACTAGAAATGTTTGATTTATATGGTCAAACACCAGGAGAGCAAAGTGTTTCGATGGAAGAAATGAATTTAAGTCTTCATATGCAGCGTGGGTATTTGTTGAGTGGCACAGTACATCAATTAATTCCAAATCCACATCTGTCTTTGAACATTAAGTCCACTAGGCTATTTAATCACTCAGCATATATAACTTGAATTGACTAAACTTATTAGTTATAAAGGAGTTTTTAGGTCATTAATGTATCAACTATTGACTCGTGAACATTGAAAATCAATTTTAGGCAAGTCTGGGTATTATACTGCTAACTTTCTAATGCCATTTCCAATTAATTCCACATTTTATGTTCTTCTACAATTTACAATTTGACATTTGTACCCAGCATCATTTTTGGACAGTGACTTTCCAATTCGGGATGTTTGAATTCATTGTTTAAACAGCTAAAAACTACAAATATGTCCTAAGTATTTAAAGTTCACCATGTTAAAATGTCTATCTACTTTCGGAGAAATGGTTTTACAAATTCATACTACGTAATTACTTGTCTTTAAAGTACAGTTAATAATTAGCTTATAACTTGAATGATGTCTTACAATTTTTAATATTCTTATACAAAATCATAAAAATCTAATTTTTGACAAAAAATACAACAATAAAAAAAACCCACAACTCCAAAATTTCTAAATTCAAGTACAACTGTAACATGAAAGCCTTCCCAGGTTTCACATCTAAATTGTTTCTTTGTATGTATGGTATTTGTAGTGTATTCCCCACCTCTAGCTTAAGGGGTTCTTAACTTTTTTGTCATAAACCCCTTTCTCAGTCTGAATGAAACTTACGGAGCCTTTTATCATTGTTGTTAAATGTAGTAAAATAAAATACAAAGAATTTACTAAGAAAACCAATTACATTTAAATAAAGATGTAATTTTTTTTCCCATCAAAGTTCATAGACCGTCCAAAATCTCAGGTTAAAAAGCTGTACTCTAGCTGAATGTAAGCATTTAAGGTCAGAGGAAAGTCTTACTTTTTCTTCAGCATCTATTAGCAGGCACTTAAATTTGTTTGATGAGTAAAACTATAGGTTAAGTTATTCCTGTAGCTATCCCTTCCTAGAAAACCAGATTCTTCAGACTGAAAGGAATATTAAATGTCTTGGCATACAGAATGCCCTCATTTTATAAAGAAGTAAACTGATGTCTCAGAGGTAATAGAGCAAGTCAGTAGGCATAGCTGAGGCTAGGAACAACCAAGTCTCCTAAAATTCCTGTTCCAAGCATACTGTGTAAAGGTATATATAAAAAAAAAAAAAAAGCCTATAAAAGTCTAAATATCCTTCCCACCCCCAGATAAGTGGCAATTTATGAGATGAAAAATCTTGAAAGGAAGAGCAATTAAGTACCTGGAACTTACGTTGAATTACAATCCCAAGACACAGTAAATCCAATTTACATCCAAACACTAAATTAAAATCCATGAACCCATAAATGTGACAATCTCAGCACCCCCATAACTTGGGGGTAATTGATCTTTAAATGTAGTGATCTTTCTACTTATCAGTCCCAAATAATAATAATAATAATTTTAATAATTCTACCAATAATGTATATTTTAAGACACTTCTATTAAAGAACTTCTCTGAAGAAAAAGTATAGAGTGTGAGCTGTGCAGAGACAAAGATGATTCTTTAAAAATTGTGGCTGAAAACCTTCTCAGTCTTGAAAACCCTGAGAAATCATCTTAGTCCCCAGAGGCCCCCAGACCAGTTCCAATTTTCTAAGATAAGCTAAACAAAGCACCTTTCTCAAAAGATTCTTACTGCATTTACAATCTTTTGTATAAACATCCCCAGTTTTCCAGATCCTGCTAAATTAAATCTACCCATGTTATACTTAAAGCTGATTTTGACTGGATATGGGGTGTCTGGGCACAAAACAGTTCAAGTTACCTATGAAGCAAGAATGGTAGGACTGTAAGCAGAAATAGTCAAGTGGGGAAAAATGACAAGCTAAAAGAAAACAAGTTCCATTCTGAACATGATAAATGAGGTGGCAGCTATTAATTGAAAAACCAGACTTCATATTTATCTAGTGATAGGGTATCTTTTACTCAGAATCTAGAAGAGTGTCTTGTAGTTAACAGTGAAGTCTTAAAACATTTAAGTAAAATTGCTAAAGCCTGTGTGTGTCCTCAAAGTTTCATAACATAAGATTTTGATTTTATTATTGGATTTACTACTACCATAATGAAGTCTTTGCAATACTTTCAGGGGATTAAAGTATCCTTTGGATGAGGGCAAAGATAACGTTATCTTATACTAAATTCTGGACCATGGTGTGGTATACATATTAACCATTTCTATCAGAAAAATATCCTTTGCTGTTTTTAATAAGATGTATTCTGTAAGGCTGAGACTAGGGACTAACTTAAGGTCTTTTACTGACAAGGCATTATTTCACCTAAGTGATTCATAATACTCAAATTTTCTATTTACTACTGGTTAGTTTTAACAGTGCCTTTTTGCACTGACTCCCAAAACTTTACAAATTTTTCAGTAGTACTGAAAAAACTTTTAATAGCTGAACCTCAAAGAAACTCATGACAAAGAGCAACATAAGAGTTAAAAATTGTCAAGACGAGAGATCTAATTCTCTTTTAAGAGGCAAGTCTCTTAATTCTCAAGTATTTTTTTCCAAGCAGAAAACTTGAAGAAAAAAGTTAGCTCTCAAAGCCAGTAACTTTATCACTATTGTTCTCTAGACGTTTAATATATACACATATGTACAAATCAAGTCCCTGAGGGCAAATAGCCTTAGAAATAAACAAAAACATACAATTTCATTACAAGCGATTCAAGACACAAACAGGGGTCTTTCAAAACTACTGGGGGAGGGTTTGAGAGTCAAGATTTAAGAGACAGTGTAGCAGGGAGGAGAGACTATGCCTTGAAATAAGGGCATAACTCCCAGACCATTCTACTTAGAAATATAAACTGTATTTTCTTTCCTTCTTTTTTTTTTTGCTTTTTGGAGAGGGAAGGAAGGGCAACTGGAGTTATGACTTGCCCAAGGTCACATGGCTCTTAACTGTCACCAAGTGTCTGAAGCCAAATTTGAGCTCAGGTGCTCCTAACTCCAGGGCCAGTGCTCTATTCACTGCACCACCTAGCCACCCCTAGATTATATTTTCTTAAGTGGTAGCTAGGGGGTTCAACTAAAAAAGTGATGGGCCTAGAGACAGAAAGACCCCAGTTTAAATGTAATCCTGGGTAAGTCACTTAATCTGTTGCCTTAGTTTCTTCAACTGAAAAAATGGGGATGGAAAATAATAGCACTTACCTCCCAGGGCTGTCATGAGGATCAAATTAAATGACAGTGCCTGACACATAGCAAATGCTTAATAAATACTTGGTGTAAAAAAAAAAAAGCATAGAAATCCATCTTGCCCTACAAGAAAGTAAGGGGGGAGTAAAAGGGGAGATGAAAAAAAATCTTAGATTTCTAAACATCTTATTTAACTAGAAACTTGTGCCATATTGTAAATCAATCAATCAATCTATCTATCTATCTGAGGATAACATGTTTCCAACTAGAGCGAGGTACCACTTATTTATTTATGTCTTTAAATGAATAAAATTACAAAGGAAAACACTTATAGTTATTTTTAAAAAAGTTCATAGACACCAGGTTAAGAACCCTTGATTAAGGTGAAATATTTTTGCCAATGACATACTGAGTTAAAAGTACAGTAAGAAGTAAATAGGGGGGGTGGCTAGGTGGCACAGTGGGTAGAATGCCCGCCCTGGAGTCAAGAGGAACTGAATTCAAATCCGGCCTCAGAAACTTAACACAAAAACTAGCTGGGTGACCTTGGGCAAGTTACTTAACCCCAACTGCCCTCCAAAGAGCAAAACAAACAAACAAAAAAACAACAAAAAAAGAAGTAACTGGACTAGAGAGTCTCTAGAGATGCCCTTTCCAATATGTATGTATAAATTCTACAATTTTTTTTTAGATTTTTCTTTTCTGAGGAATGGGCGAACTCAGAACAATTCTATCAAAAAGAAGTCACGACAATTTGAGGTGTTAAATTATTCTCTTACTCTGGGCTATTTAACAGGTTAGGTCAAAGAAAGAATTAAAACAGATTTTTAATGTCAAAAGAAGATCAACATTTAAATGCCTTCTCAAAGTTACATAAAAAGGAGAAACAAAATCTTTATTATTATAGAACTGTCCACCCATGAATACACCAAATTAGAACATATGATCATATGTAAGTGTGAGAGCTATAAGGGACTCTAATAACATCTATCTGGTCGATCCCATTACTATCAGAAGGGGAATCTTAGGGGCAGCTAGGTGGCGAAGTGAGTAGAGTGCCTGCCTTGGAGCCAGGAGAACCTGAGTTCCAATCCGACCTCAGACAGTAACACACACACACACAACTAGCCATGTGACCTTGGGCAAGTTACTTAACCCCAATTGCCCTCCAAAAAAAAGGGGGGGGGAATCTAAGAGGCCCATTTGTGAAGTGACTCACCCATTATTAAATATCCTTGGGCAAGGAAATGTAACAGGACAAATTCAAATGCAGGTCCTGAAACTCTTTCCACCCTACCATACTGATACCAATTTTAGACTTGGGGGAAAAGTACAATAGGGCACACAGCTTCTGAACTAGGTAAACAGATAAAAACCATAAGAATCCTATACAAGACAAAAAGTGTTGCAAGATAAATATTGAATATAAAACAAAGATTAATGTGGCTTTGAAGTATCAGTAGGATTCAGATAAGTAAAAGGGAGGATATTAAGTTTAAGCTAGGGAAAGGACAGAGCAAAAGCACTGAATTATGAATTAGAAGTGTATCAATCAATAAACATTTATTAAGCACCTACTTTGTGCCAAGCAAAGGGAATATAAAGAGCCAAAAACACAGTCACTACCCTCAAAGAGTTTATAACCTAATGGGGGAGACCACATGCAAAAGTATTTACAAAGGAAGCTATATTTATATGTGTATAGGAAGTTTTTGGCTTCAAGAACCTTTTTCCTAAATTAAAGCAGTGAACTTAATTTCAAATGCTAAAAACAAACCAAAACAAACAAACAAAAAACACCAACAACTCACAAAAGCATGAGAACATAAGATTTAGAGATGGAAGAGTTCTGAGGGGTCCATCAGGTCCAGGGGTGGGAACCTACAGCCTCAAGGTCACATGGCCCTCTGGGTCCTCAAGTGTGGCCCTTTGACTGAATACAAACTTCACAGAACAAATCCCCTTAATAAAAGGATTTGTTCTGTAAAACTTGAACTCAGTCAAAAGGGTGCACCCAAGGACCTAGAAGGCCACAGGTTCCCCACTCCTAACCTAATCCAACCACTTAGTTTTATAGATGAGGAAATTTGAGTTCCAGGGAAGTTGTGGCTTACTTGATATTGGGTATCAAGTGGAAGAGTTAGAAATTGGAATATAGGTCCACTGACTCTAGATCCTGCACTTTCCACTATACAGAGTTACCTCCCCTTTTAGAAAATCTTACCTGCTTTCATATGTAGCATTCAATTCAACAAATTTACTTAGTGCTTAATATGCAAGAGTCATAACCCCCAGCTTCTTCAATAGGTAGCCCCCATTTTCAACAACAATAATTTCCTGCTCTTTTCTAAGCTAAATCTCTTCGTTAGAAAGGTATGAACTGCTTCCTTTACTAGACAAATAAATGGGTCCCTGGAATACTTTCCCTAATAACTTTGTGTTTCAAGGTCAATAATTCTTGTCCTTTAACATTTTTTTAAAATCATGCTTATCAATCATCTTTTTGGCTATCACTAAAAAGATCCCCAAGTTCAACCTGAGTTCATGGGTACTTAGACCAACTAAACTTTATCTAATACTTATAGAAGTCAACTTTTGCTATTAAATACAACAAAGCATAAGTAAACCGTGGTAAAGTAGTGATAATATTGCCAATGTGCACCACAAACTAAGCCCATCTCCTTTGTCTCATAAATAGGTGCTATAGTGTTATTTCAGAAATTAAACCTAAGGGAAGGGTTGTTCAAGAAAGGAAAAATAATAAAAGGGGAAAGAAAGAATAAGTTTTTATTTTTTAAAGGACAAGGTACTTATGGGCTTAAAAAAGTAAACCTGAGCATATGATTAAATATTTGGAGTTATAGTCTAATATGTACTCAATGAAGAGGACTAAACACTGTTGGGGTGTGGGTGTAAAAAGATGGATAAATATCTAAAAGAAAATTCATAATCCAAAATGTTGACAAAGATATTATTAAAGTTAGGAAGGGAATCATTTAGGAATAGAATCTTCACGACTCCACTGCTATCTTGAGCTCCCCTCAAGACTTTGTCAGGTGGCTAATAGGTTTAAAGAAATGAAGAGTCCTCAAATACATACTAGGCTTATTTCTAGAATATTCAAAGAAAAGCAATAAAGACACCAAAACTTCTGCTCTCAACATCTTTCAAGAAAATCAGAGGGCCAACAGTTGACAACACATGCTTCTCTACCTACTGATAAAAAGGAATAAGAATGCTAGGATTCTTCTGCTTATGCTATACTGCTCTCTATGACCATAAATTCTTAGAGCACAGGGATCATATCAACTTAATATGCACTGTTATTCCCACAGCTAAATTTTTCAATACATGATGAAGACATGTGCTCTTGAAAGTCTCTTCACTCAGTTGTTTATCAAAAGAATTTCAAGGGGTACTGATCTCAAATCAAACACTTCTCTAATTTCTCAACTTTATAATGGATAGTTAACTGCAATCTTTCATTTATGACCGTATTAGAGATTAGTGGCAACCTCAAGTCTGGTGAGTTTAGCCCCCTTTTTCATATAACATGATTATGTATGAGAAAAGATCAATAGTTTGCTTTCATATCCTGTTTGAATAAACCTTTTATTAGCTATAATATAGATGGGCAACATGGTAGTGATGACTTTTTTGGGGGATAAATTTTCTATTACCCTGATATAACAATCTCAAAATCAAAGACAAATAAATAAGATAGATAAGAACTGATGTTACATTTTAAATATTGAAATTCAATTAAGAACTCATAGTCTTTGAAAAGGCATTAAAGATAAGTGTATTTTGCATAGCAGGACAATAGAGGAAAATCCAGACGAGCCCTTAAAAGCACCTTTTGTACTCTCATTCTGAGAATCTATAAATACCTACCTGGAAAGGTAGATTATCTTTTTAGCACAAGTGTTATGTGTTAACATGATTCCTTTTATCCCAATTTTAACCTCATTGCTGACTTGTTTAATGGAAGTTTAAAGCAAAAAAAAAAAAAATCTTATCTAACAACTTCAATAATCAAAAAGAAAATTATCAAATCTCATGTTGAATGCAAAATATTCAAATCAGATACCCAAGAAAATGAAGCTAATTCTTAAGTTACACACATGCACTAATACTAGCTGATAATTAAAACATTTTGAAACCAGTCATAATGATGGACTCATTTTCAGGCTTTTAAATTTATACCTCAATAATCCAAGGAGACAACATTGAGTCCCTTATGTTTTAGGATACAACTCTCCATATAAAGTAATTTTAAAAAAATTACAACTCCAAGTATACCTCTACATTTCCAATTTATGATTAGTATAAAAATATTAATTGTCCTTTAAATACCCAAAATAATTTGAACATACAAAAAAACCAAACAACTCTCCTGGTAGTGGTTATAAATTTCTGAGCACATATATCATTCATTTCCATGCAAATGTATTAATGGCAAAAAATTTCAATACAGCATTATACAAATATTAGTTCTTTATTCGAATTAATCTAAAAAGTTGGCCAACTTGACCATGTGTAACTGTGAGCATGAATTCCTATTTTCAAGATGCTATAAACTGTTACAAAAAGATTATTCTATCAAATTCTATATTCTCTAGGCCAGGAAGGCACTTTGAATTAAGTTGAAAATGAGTATTTTGGTTTTTACCTCAACCTACACAGAAAATTCTTATTTGAGGTATTCATAATCTTTATCATAGCTTCCAATGATCAAGGCAATAGCAACATTGTGGATGCCAGACGGTTTTCTGCTGGGCTGACTCATTTTATTAACATTACATCAGCTAATCCAGGGAGGGGTACTATATCCATAATGAGACTCCTATTACAAGTCTCTTACATAAAGCACAATACACAAGAATTCCAGTAACTTCACTCACTCACACTCACTCACACACACACACACACATACACATACCCCTCCCCCCCAAGGAAAAGCAGGTATACAAACCCTCTATACTTAAGTCCCATTAGTCTATCCACAACTATCTAAATATAAGGTCTTCCATCACAGGTACCAAATGACACTACTCTAAGTTCTGAGACAAACTGAAGAGCTTTAAATTTTCTTTTAAGTAAAGATACCTCACCTCCCTTCCTTTTCTACTCTCTCCTCCATTTGGGATATAAAGAGGGACACATCATCCCATAAAAAAAGTAAATCTTAAATCTTACTCAATTTTATAGGAAATAAAAATCCTAGGAAGGCCATAGTCAAGCTTATTATAGGTGATGTCCTCTACAACACAGAGAAGCTACATTGAACATATTTATTGATTCTCACCAGTACATCATTGCAGATATCTCTTAGTTCGGTCTCAATTTTCTCTCTGTATTCTCGGGCCATCTGCTGTTTTTTCTCAGCACCTTCCGTCTTTTGCTCAATACTTGAAACAACCCTCCAAGATGACCTTCGGGCCCCTACGACATTTTTGTAAGCAACAGAGAGAAGATTCCTCTCTTCATTGGATAATTCAGCTCCTTGCTCAGTTACAGACTTCATGCAGGCTGCCATGTCATCATATCTCTCAGCCTGCTCAGCCAATTTGGCCTTCTGCACCAGCTCATTTTTATCCATGACTGAATGTTCTGAAGAAAAAAAAAAGTTTAAATAACTTTTTAAAGTTGAAATGAAAAAATGAAGGCTTTTTAAAAAATTAAAATCTAACTCCAGTAGAGGAATACTACTGCAATTAAATAATTACAATAACGAAAAGGTACACCACTTGCCAGTGGATATAAAATTTTTTACACAGGATGATCAGAAACAAACTGGTTAACAGACCAATTTATCCAGATACATTCAGATTCTAGATACCCCAAAAACCTTTGGAAATTTATCAACACTAAGGCTTTTACACTATCTTAACTTATGGACAGTACTGCAAGTCTGAACTATAATATGAAATCAAATGCTCAAAATTGCAGTTTCCAACGTTATCACTTAACCAAACAAAATTTAGCAGTTTTCCTAATTGTTATTAAGATGTCTCAGATTATGTACTGGTTACAATTTCACTGAACTGTTCCAAAAATATATGCCACTTTTATACTGATATATCTAAACTATACAGGTTATTTGTTTATATTCATGATGCTAACATTAAAACAAATTTATGGACCAGTTTTGGTAACATGGTTCATATTTTATTAGAATTTGCTACAGAATCACCAAGTTGCTTTTTTTTTGGATCACCTTTAGTGATGAGAAAGGTGTACATGTTCAGTTTGTGAAATGAAAAAAAAGTATAATTGTTTTATTTATTCCCTTTTTTCTTTCCCATCTAACTTCCCTTTTCCTAATTCTAAGGCTCTCTTGATTCCTAATTTCCCTTCTAATAATTTTAAATGTACTTAATAGTACTCCAAATTAACAAATTAAAAAATTTTAAGCTATAAAAATTATTTTATACTCATTCTGAATTAAGGAAATTCTTTCATGTTAATAAGTTGCAGATCAGTTTTCTGTCACAACTGATTTAGTAGAACCCAGTTATCCCTCCTTCAATGGGAACCTTAAATATTAATTTTTCACACACACACAAATGGGTACTTGTCTTTAAGTAGATGCTCACCTAGAAACTGTTAGGTATATTTAAAATGCCTACACTTCACTAGATACAGTTTCAGCTCCTCTTGATTTTCAATTATATTATGACAAAGATTTTCTAGACCTAATTTCAATCACTTATTAAGACTGTTATAATGACCATCAAAACAGGTATATAATGTGCACTTCAAAATTAGTTGCAGAACAGTTTTTTGGGAATATCCCCCAAACCTCAAAGGAAGTGGAGGTTCTTAAATGAAATAAAATGGTGCTTTTAGGCATTACTTCTTCCTGGCCTAGCCCAGTAAGCCTGGCTTGAACAAGGGTTAAAACCAGACCTCAGAGCAGGACTTCAGGGAGCCTGAGGCTGAGCCCCTTCACATCCTCCTAGCCCGGAGGCTCCTCCTGACTCCTCCCAAGCTGGAAAGCACAAGTCCCCTTCTTCTCCGGTCTTTGTCATGGCGGATCTGTGTCACCCAGCCCAACCCACGGCTAGGAGCGTTAATTCCCCCCTCCAACCAGAGCGAGAGGGAGGAGCTGCCCGCGCCCCCGCCCGAGGGGGAGGGGGCGCCGCTCAGGCCCGCCGGACTGCGCGGCGGCAGCGACTGCCCCACCGAAGCGGAACCACTACGAACCCGGTAATGGACACACCCCACGGGGAACGATATCCGCCCCGGCCGCCAGTCTTTGCACTGCCCCATTTACCGAGGCTCTAAGGACAACAGCTGCAGCAGGTGGGGGGAGAGGGCAGAGGAACCACGCCCAGGCAGGCGGAGAGCCAGCCCTTCCCCAGGCATCCGGCAGCGACTCCGGCCGGCCCGAGAAATAGGGGCAGAGGTCTAAGTGGGCTTTAGCGCCCTTCCGCCGACCCCCACACCCAGCCCCCCCCCTACCTGACTTCCCCGCCCCCCCCCCACCTCCCCCCACCCTTCCCCCGCTATTAGCCAGGACCTGGATAAAGCAAAAAAAAAAAATAAAGAAACCACCCAGACCCCCCTTCCAACCCCACCCCTCCTCTCCCCTCCTCGGGAAAATGCACGGCTTTTCTCCTCCCACGATTTCAACCCAGGCAATTCAGCTCCACCAGTGTGTGCATGCCCCACCCCAGAACCTTCATTCTCGGTGGACGGTAGTCCGCCCCCCCCTTACACCCAAACGGGGACAAGCCGCAAACGATGCCTCGGCCTCGGAGTGTGACCTCGCCCCGGGGCTACCTGCCTGACACCTCGGAGCAGGCCCCGCGAGGGCGCCCACCGCCCTCGGCCCCCTCCCCTCCGCAGCGGCTCCACTCCGGCAGGGCCACCGCCGCCTCGACCCCTCAGGGACCGGGTGAGGGAGGGCTGGGTCCCCCCTCCCGCCGCCGCAGCGCCCGCCCGCGAGCATAGCGCTGAGCCTGCGCCTCCGAGAGCGAGGGCGGGGGGGGGGGGGGGGGGGGGGGCGGGGGGGGGGGGGGGCGGGGGCCGGGTGAGGGGGGGCTGGGTCCCCCCTCCCGCCGCCGCGGCGCGGGCCCGCGGCCGGCGGCGGGGGCGGCCCCCATGGGGTGGGGGGGGGGGGGGGGGGGAGGGAGTGGTTCGGGGGAGAGGGAGGAGGGTGGAGAAGAGGGGAGGGGGCGGCCTCTCACCTGCGCCGCCGCCGCTGCTACTGCAATGCCCGCAGCGGCGGAATAATTATCTGGGGAGGTAGCAGAGCACAGGGAGAGGCGGGGACGGAGGAGGAACAAGGGAGATTCTTTCATTTCCCCCCCTTTTTTCCGGAGAGTGGCTGAAGGGCAGGACATGGGGGCCACCCCCGCCGCCCGCACCGCTCCCAGAGCCTCGAGGACGGACGCCGGTCCCCGGGGATCTCCCGGGTGGGCGCGGTTTTTTTTTTTTGGTGGGCGAAGGGGGGGAGGGGAGCGAATAGGGGCAGATCTGGGTCCGAGTCGTTGAAAAACTGTCGCTCCCGAAATCGGTACCCGGAGGCATCAGCAAAAGCGCGGCCCGGCTCCAGCGGAAGGGAAGCCGCCGCCCCGTCTCCGCCTGAGGAGACTCCGCCTCAGCCCAGCGCCGCTACTGCCCGGCCAGGCGGCCAGCCCGGGGAAGGAGGGAGGGGGCGGCCGTAGGAGAGGGAAATTTCTTCCCTCACCCCGCTTCCACCCTCTTCCAGGGTAGGGCTGAGAAGAGGAAAAGGCCAGGTTGCGGCGGCACCATTGCTTACCTGTGCCCGGAGTGAGTGGCGGCGGCGGACGGACGGACGGGGGATTCAGCGGTCTCTGGGCGGCGGCAGTGGCAGCGGCGGGGCTGAGACTGTGTCCCTATATCTCTCAGCTCACAGGCTCCAGCCGCTCCGCAGACACGGGGTTTCCTCCAATCACCAGCCCCGGCAGCAGGGGCACCACACGCACGATGACGTCAAACGCTGCTATGGCAACCGCTGATTGGTGCCCACCGCTCCAGGGCCCAAGCGCAACCGCCGCTCCCTGGCGCGCGCGCGCGAGGAAAAAGAGCGAACGAGCGGGGCTGGGGAACGCGCGCGACCCGACTTTTACCCAGCCCCCACACCTTTCCTCCTTCCTCACTCCCCAATCCTGGTCCCGTGAGCGCCTGCGCAGGGCGCAACACCCTCCCTCGCCACCTCTCCCACCGCAGTCGAACCTCACTAACCCTTTCCTCCTCCGCCCCTACAGCCCTTGAAACTCCTCCTTCCACCCCGCTAGAGGGAAGAACTGCCGCCCCACCTTAGCTTTTCGCTAGGTCCCTCAGCGCCTGCGCCAGTCACTCCCTCTGACTGAGGCACCGTTTCAGCAACATCCGGGGCCTTTCAAACTCTACCTTTCCCCCCCCCCCCCCCCCCTTCCCTCTTCCTTCCCCCCCTCCCGACCCACCCCCCAGCCCTCCTCACCCCCCGCCCTTTGCCACGGTTACTGCCCCCAGGACTGAGTCCAGCGACCGGATTGTGGGAGCAACTCTTGCATTGTGATATGGCTGGGGTGGGGCTGAGGGGTAGGGTGGGGGGAGTCCCCCCAGGAACGGCCGGGGGGAGGGGCAGGAGAGCCGCCTCGCCCCTCCCCCATG
The DNA here is from genome assembly GCF_028583685.1 of Petaurus breviceps papuanus. Taxonomy (NCBI): domain Eukaryota; kingdom Metazoa; phylum Chordata; class Mammalia; order Diprotodontia; family Petauridae; genus Petaurus; species Petaurus breviceps. The sequence goes on along the minus strand of NW_027187460.1, from coordinate 61,594,187 downwards.
CTCTTTACGGGGCGGGGCCGGCCTGGGTTAGACACCTACCCGCTCCATTTCTCCTCCGCCCAGTCCTCTCTTCCCCTCCCCTCCCCCCTTCCTACCGGCGCCGATTTACCTGCTCGGCTCGGGGAAAGCTGCCTTGTGACCTTTTAAGGCTCGGAAAAGAAAGTAAGGAGTCCAACCCCCTGAATGAGCGTTGAGTGACGGGGAAGTTTTCCAATCCCGAGTTCGGGATCTGGGAGGGTTGACGACTTGGAGAGGACTACGGGGGTGGGCCCTAGACCAAGGTGGAGAGGAGGAAGAAGCAGGAGGAGGAGGAGGGGGGGGGGGAGGAGGAGGAGGAGGAGGAAGAGGAGGAAGAGGAAGGGTGGGGGAAGGACTCCCCGCGCTTAAAGGAGGAGGAAGAGGGCTTCTGATTCCAAAAGGCCTGAGCCTACCTGAGCTGTGAAGTAGAGGCTTTGATGGGGAGTAGTAGACTGGGCGTTTTGAGTACGTTAGGGAAGTCATTGGTAGGAAAAACCAAATGAGCTGGAGACATAAGTTGGCCGGAGTCTCTTCCCGAAGGGTTGTCCCTGAGCACAGCGTATTGAGGTCCATTTATTGTAGATGAGGGTTTTACGTCCATCTCCCTCTGTTAGGCCTCTTGGTTCGGGGATTTAACATGCAAGAGTCGTTAATGCTAGCGCTTCTGGTGTTCCCAGGGCCAGTAGGGGCCACGGGGAATTTTGAGAAAATGGGTCAAAGGAAGAGGGCAGCCTGTGGAAGGAAGTGGTATTGGTGCCACAAACGTGCCAACCTAAACTACCAGGCCTTCTGTAGGAACTACAGCAGAGATCCTAGGGAATTTTAAGACGGTCTCTAAAATCTCAGTCACATTTCTTTACATTTAAATAACAATAAATGGACTCCCAGGAGAGAAGGAACTTCCCTCACTGTCATTTCAGAATGGTGTGTAGAGCCTTTAACAGAAAGTCCAGGTTAGGGGTGGGGAACCAGGGGTCTTGAGCCCACATGTGTCCCTCTAGGTCCTCAAGTTCGGCCTTTTGAATCCAGACTTCTCAGAATAAATACCCTTAATAAAAGGATTTATTCTGTAAAACTTGGACTCAGTCAAAAGGCTGAACCCAAGGACCTAGAAAGCCATGTGTGGCCTCAAGGCTGCAGTTGCCCCACTCCTGGTCTAGGTAGTTAATGAGAGGCCTAGCTTTTACTTTCTGTCTTTATAAAGATCTCTGCCTAAGTAGTGGTAGTTTTATAGACTTCATGCATCTAATCTGGTATTATGTAATACCAAGAGACCATCGTTTTCTACAGGCACTGGTCACAGTATCTGGGGCCACCAAGCAGTCCTGGAAACTCCCTAGCCAACATTTGTCTGATTCACAGTTAGTATGGGAATGCTAAAGTTGTAGAACCAGTCAAAAGTTAGCACTAATGAGCCCAATCTAGTGGGGTTTTTTTCCTTTTCCCCTGAGGTCAGGGTTCGCCTTGTGGGAAGTTTAAATCACCTATAACAGCTAAATGAATTCTGAGAGAATGACTCATTCAAAGTGAATAATGTTTAAAAAAAAAGGTCTAAATTATCTCTTTTAAAGTGATGCTAAATTGTTTCTAGTTTCATACTAGGCCCCAGAAATTTGACAGAGGATATTAAAGACATACCATCTTTTAATGGAATGCTTTCAAATCTGTGTACAGAAAATGAGCTCTGTTTTTAAAAGGGCACCCATATATTGAACTTTGGGGAAGAGGTAAGGAATTATATTTATTATATTATATTGAAAGTAGCCCTACTGGGCGGCCAGGTGGCTCAGCGAGTAAGAGCACCGGTTCCAGTGTTGAGAAGACCTGGAGATCGAATCCTGAATCCCGGGCTCAGACACTCAGCACCACACCCAGAAATAACTGGCGGGGTAACCTTGAGCAGGTTACTTAACCCCAATTGCTTAAAAAAAAAAGAAAGTAGCCCTACTAAAAGTGCCTTAGTTGGCTAGGAGCACAAACACATTTAACAAACTATTTATTAAGCATTTGCAGTTTGCAAGATAATATATTGTCGGAGTTAAGACTTGCTCTCAATCAGTTATTTAGTGCTTACTAGGTACTGGGCACTGTGCTAAATTTTTTTTTTTTTGAAGCAATTGGGGTTAAGTAACTTGCTCAAGGTTACACGGCCAGTTATTTCTGGGTGTGGTGCTGAGTGTCTGAGCCCGGGATTACGATCTCCAGGTCGTCCCAACACTGGAACCGGTGCTCTTACTTGCTGTGCTACCTGGCCGCCCCATGTGCTAAATTCTAAAAAAAAAAAGACAAATGGCAATCCCTGCCCTCAAGGAGTGTGCAATCAAATGGAGGGGGCAACATGCAAACAAATATATACAAAGCAAGCTCTGTACAGGATAAATAAGAAATAAACGGGGGGCAGCTACTTAGCACAGTGAATAGAGCCCTGGAGTCAGTTGGACCCCCATAGTTCAAACTCATCCTCAGGCATTTAACACTTACTAGCCTTGTAACCTTGGGCAAGTCACTTAACCCCAATTGCCCTGCCTTCCCCCCTCCAAAAAAAAAAAAAAGACCAAAAAAGGAGAAATAAACAGAGGAAAGTACCAGTATTAAGAAGGGTGGGGAAAGGTTTCCTGTAGAAAATGGAATTTTAGCTGAAACTTAAAGGAACCCAGGGAAACTAGTAGACTGAGATGAGGAAGGAGAGCATTCTAGGCATGGGGGACAGCCAGAGAAAATTTCTGGAGCTGAGTTCAAGTATCATTCATGGAACAGCCAGGAAATCTGTCCCTGGATTAAAGAGTAATGTCAGGGAGTAAGGAAGAAAGGTTAGGAAGGGGCTAAGTTATGACGGGCTTTGAATACCAAACAGTGAATTTAGCGTTTCATCCTAAAAGCAATAGGGAACTACTGCAATTTATTAAGGGGGAGGTGGATTGAGATGATATGGAGGAACCTGTGCTTTAGAAAATCAGGATTATTGCTACTTTCAAGGAGTTTATTACAATTTAATGGGGAAAATAAAGATATATGGTAGATAGAAGAGATGTCATAAGATTAACAGAAGTTAGGAACAGAAAGGCAGATTTAAGGGGTCTAAATGGAACATAAATAGGTTAGGTAACTGTGGCAACAGGTGAGGTTTCCCAGTGTAGAAAGTACAGTTTATACCTATATTTCAGGTGGAAGAATAGAGGAAAAACATACCTTGAAAAAAAACAATGTTGAAGGTATAGTTGGGCCTAAGAGATTTGTAAATCATTTAACCTCTCTGTATTTTAATTTGTTCACCTACAAAACTGTATATCCCCACCTTTTTTATCTCGAAACTATAAGATAAAATGAGCAAAGATGTTTTAAAGTGCTTTCAAAGGTAGAATTTTACTCCAGAAATAAAGCTAGCTGGAGAGAGGCTAACCCACATGTACCCTCACTTCTCTCCTAAATCCTCTACCTGATACCAACCCCATGATTCCTCCTCAAGTCCAACAAACTTTCTTCCCAAGTGGGAAGATGTAACTCGTTCAGTTAGAGCTATTGAGTCTAGACCATGAAGATAGTTTCACTCAGTTCTAAGAACCTATGGTTATACAGGTATGTCTTTATTATGTGCTGTTAATCATTGAAGCAAAAGATATGACTGGAGCAACAAGTCTACTACCTACTCAGCAAATTTAATTTCACATTAAATACTGACAGTATGAAAGGCACTAGGCTAAGCACCAAGGAAACAGAAATGAAAAATGACAGTCACAATAAGGGCAAGGAATTTATAGTGTGGTTGGGGAAAGTGGGGAGGAAGGGGACAGGGACAGAGATATGTATATGTCATATATATGTCCACAAGTATATTCAAGGTAAGATATTAGAGTCAAAGGAAATCTTGGCCAAATGTTATGAGAAATTTGAAAAGGGAAGATTTTGTGGAAAAATGGCATATGGGTTGGACTTTAAAGGAAGGAGGGAGGAACCTTCAGTAGATGGAGGCGAGGAGAGCATATTTCAAAAAATTGGGTATGATGGGTTGGTAGATGAGAACTGGTGAGATTGGGGTAGGGTGAATAGTTTAGTTTGACTAGAAGAAAAAATATGTGAAGAGGGAATAGTAGGTAATAGGCAGGATAGGCAAATTGGAGACAGATTGTAGAATTTCAATGGCAGCGTAAGTAGTTTAAACTTTATTTGGTAGGCAGTGAGAAGCTATTGAAAGTAAAGAAATGACATGTTTATGGTGGTACATTAGTAAGAATAGTCAGGCTGCTGTTTGGAGCCTGATTGGTTTGAGGATAATAAGGCAAGTGGATCAAGTTAAGACACTGTTACTGTAGTCAGACTGAGAAAAGATGAGGGTCCAAACCAGTGTGTTTGCAAGTGGGACTCAAAGACACCATAGAAATGACAGCACTTGGAAATTGATGTGAGTAAAAGAACAGGGAACAGTCATGGTACAGTAAAAAACAAAACAAAACATGCTGGATTTCCAAGTCAGAGAACCTGGTTTTGAAACTCCATTTGTAATCTTGGGAATGTCACTTGATTGCTCTCATCCTCATTTGTAAAGCAAGAAAATTGGACTAGATGGTCTCTAAGGCTCCTTCCAGCTCTAAATATATGATGGCATAATTCTTCTGGAATTTAGGGTTATATATCTTTGGGGAGGCTCTCATAAAGGATATTGCTTTGTTGAAGTTGAAACCTCAAGTGCAGATGAGATCATCAAAGGTGACTATAAAGGAAGAATCAAGGTATGCTTAAGGGCAGAACCTTGGAGAATACATAAGACACCAGAGAAGGATGAGAAGCCTGAAAATGATATACTGTGTTTCCCTGATAATAAGACCTATCCCCAAAATAAGCCCTTCCCTTACTGTGTAAGATTCCTCTAAAATAAGCCCTCCCCCGAAAATAAGCCCTATTGAGATTGCTACTGTAGTGAAGGTGATCCCTGCACTACACGCTATATTACGGTACCCTCTGTATGCACTGTCCCCCCCCTCCCGTGAAACGCATGCCGCGCTCCGAGCTGCATCCAATCAGAGCTGCAGCAGTGAGCGCGTCATCCTGTTCTTTATTGAATTCATTATTGAATAAAGGTACATTTTTTTGTTCACATTTACCTGTTTATTAAAATTGCTGTCAGTGTTCATTAAAGTAAGCCCTCCCCTGAAAATAAGCCCTCTGGTGTTTTTCTGTCCAAAAAAATTAATAAGACAGTGTCTTATTATCGGGGAAACACAGTAGGAGCAGTTAAAAGAGGCAGGAGCATAACCATGAGAGTACTGTGCATAAGAATCGGAATCTAAAGGAAGAGTTCACATCACACAGTCCACTCCCCTGATGGTATCAGTTGCCTCCTCTTCCTATGCAAAGTATCGTTTTAAAACACGGGTAATCTGGCATAAAGTCATGTTAATATTTTGGTGTAACTGGCTAAAGTCCATTGCAGTAGGCTCAGGATCTGGTGACTAAGCATAGATGAGTAGTCTTTGAGCCATGTAGGCCTAAGCATGGGGTACCACTGGCAAACCTAAATACATTACTCAAAAAAATGAGAGGAGAAAAAGAAATAGAGTGAGACAAGAGAAGAGGAAGGAAAGTCTAGCCTCACCCTTACAACACTTAACTGAAATTTAGGAAAAGCATTTGTTCTCAGTTACTCTGTTGTCTTCTTGAATGACATCAGACAAGTACATTTTATTAATTTTTCTTATGAAAGATTCATATGATAGTATCTTCCACCTACCTCACATTCCTTGACCTGTTTCCTACCCCTAGACTTGATTATAATTCTCTTTCCCTCTTCCTGGGTTTATAATTCTAATCAACTATATCTTGTCCTGGTCTTCTCAAACTTGATATGTTTTTTAACTAATATCGGCATCAAGTATAGGGTATTTTCAATCTCATCTAAAAATTACCTAGTGAAGATTTAGTGAATATTAAATAATGCTACATATATATATATATATATATATAGCAGTTATGAGGCTAAGATAGAAATTAAATATGAATATATCATTTGCTCAGGAATATCCAATATTCTTGCTCAGGAGAAGCATAGTTCACAGGTTTTTTTTAGAGAATTGGAGCTAAGGATGATCATCCAGTCTTATCCCAATTTATTTGGAATCAGGCAAATAAAACTATAAACACCATTTACTTTTTAAAAATAGACAGCTGTTGGAGGTTCACCAGATATTTGCTAAGATGTACTCACATTAAAGTGAAGGTGTTGGTATATACAAGTTACCAAATGAAATAATGGGTATGAGAGTGCTTTCTGTGCCTGATACAAATACAAGATATTATCATCATTGCTGAAACCCTGTCTGCATTATTCACGGACTTCCCCTGGAGAAGTAATCCCATGAGAAAAGAAAATGAGGAAGAGTGCATCTACTACCATGTCCGTCCAACCAGTTGAGCCTGACACTGTGTGACCCACAGGGCCTGTGTAGAGAGCTAGAAAGGCAGGCAGTGCCAGGGTTCCAAATGTATACCCATTTACAATTCAAAATTGGTCAGCAGCAGTCAGGGTGGAGAAAGGTCAGAAGAAGAATTTGTCCCTTGCTGGCCTTGCATTTCGGTCCCAAGGACCCAAGAAGAAGCAAAGTGAACATTTGGAATTCATTAAGGCCAAAATGCAACTGAAATGAGTAAATTTTAGAAAAGTGGAAAAGAATTTGGTTTATTCACTTAGTAAAGACAAGGTTCCTCCAGAGGACCCAAGGACATTATGATTTTCTGGCAGCTTTCCTGGATCTAAATTTCTGTGGATTTTATTTTATTTTTCTTCTTAAAAGCTTGTTTGGGTTCTACCTCCCTTTTTACATTTATTTCAGGATAATTGCTCTCAACTTGAAAGCCCTTTTTAAGGTCTAGGTTTTCCTATCCATAATCAAAGTGACTCCTCAGAATATTCCAGTAGTTTGATGAGAATAGCAATTCATACTCAGCCCACAGAAGTATATTAGACAAACTCATTTGAGGAAGCCAAATAGGTTTTTGTACATGATTATCTTTCAAACAGTTAATGCCTCACTTATTTGTTAGACATTGATTTTTTAGACAGGTTAATAAAGTTGGCAGACTTCTGGCTAGAATAATTAAGGAACAAATAAGTAACTATTGTAGGAACATTTTAAATGATAAATGTCCAAAGAAAGAAATGGACAAATTTGCTGATGAATTTCAACTGGATTTTTGTCTGATAATCCTTGTATGTAGTTTATGATGAGGTATGGGCTCTGGGAGCCCCATCTAGCTCTCCTTGAGTCCTTGGGGTACAGGCTCTGGGAACCTCCCTCAGACTCTTGATTAAATTGTCTCATTTGATGAGGCATTTTCGAGGCAATAAGCCTTACTTTGTGCCTAGTTACTAACTGCTAACTACTAGCCTAGCCCTCCATTGTTCATTTACTTCCCACCCTTGAGCCTATCAAAGTATCAATACACCCTTGAACTAGCCTAGCCCACCATTGCCTGTAGTCTCCTGGTGGCCTCCCACCCTTAAGCACTCATTGACCTCATTAACTCCTCCTGAAGACCCTCCTCCAAACTCCTCCCCTAGAACATCCCTAGATTCCTCCCACAACCTTCTGTATATAAGACCCTGTCTTGTCCTCATGTTTGTGAGAGAGCCATAGGATGCCATAAAATACTGAGAACACTGCAGAATGACCTAGCGCAGACTTACTCTGTCTAATGCAAGCGAACTTTTAATAAATTTTACTTTTCTTTGAGAAGACTCGAGTAGAATTCATTTGGCAGGACCCAGCTTGTTGGTGTTTTGGGGTCTCCTGAGCAACCCTAACCCTCTTAGTGGATGGCCTCTTCAGTTTATAAGAAGTCATTGTTGAACAGCAGTCTCTTCCCATTAAGGAAAGGGTTGTGACAAAATGAGTTTATAGCCAATTACTCTCCATGCATGTAAATAGCTGTTCAAGAGGTACAAATAAGTTCAAATAAATCAGCTAGGATGCATCTGTAGATATGAAAGAACAGGCACTAAAAAATGGTACAAAGGTTAGTTAGTAGAACAATTGAGCAGAAGGAGCCAGGGTGACAATGAAGGCTTTGATTGTTTTATTGAAGTAGCTTAGGAATCATAGGTCAGAAAGAACTGGCTGTTGTATTTGAGATAGGTAGAAAGGGATGGACTTAATACCTGTAATAGAGATAAAAGGGGAAGAAAATCTGGCTTTTAAAATTTGACCATGACATCTTGTAGCTTACATTTACTGGAATGAACTTGAAATTTTCTGTACTGACAACTAAATAGCATTTGGCTCCAGAATGCTAATTGAATTTTGAGCTTCCCTACAGATTTTTTTCTTTAGTCTTAGACATTGGAACATGGAGACTTCTGCTCTATATTCTTCCCCATACAAACCTATGACAAAAGACCTAGACTTTAGTAATGAACTTTGTAAACTTGCTTATCTTAAGAAATTTAGTAAAAACTTTATTGCTAGTTTGATTATAAACATTTTAAATTGTTTCATTTATGTGAGTCTGCTTACAACTAAATTATAAACTCAAGAACAAAGATGTTTTCATATTTCTTGACTTCCTGCTCTCATCCCCTTAATGCTTTGTATAGTGCCATATATATCATAGGTATTTAGTAATTATTTGTTGAATCAATGAAAGTTTTAGTTGGAGATGATTTTCTGTGATACTGTAGTTGGGGAATAACTTCAATAATTCACATAATTTTAAAAACTTAATGTTAATCATTTTATTCCTTCCCATATGTTTTACAATAAATACTAAATTATGTGATTAAATTTAGTTTCCTTTCATTTATCTTATTCCCAACACTGCTGTAAATGTAGATTAGGAGTGAAATTGAGAGGATACTGTCCTCTTCCCTTGAGAATAAGCTCAGGTGAACTTCCGAGCCATACTATTAGACAAGAACCTAATTAGTTGAATCAGTGCCAGTCCCCCCTAGCAATCTGATCAGCCCAGCACCAGTTCTCTGTTATCTTCCTGCTACTGACAGATAGAAACATTACCAGGTACCCTTTCTAGAGGTACATTCTACTGTACATACAAAGATATTTTTCTTTTCTTCTAATCCCAAAGGGAATAACTCGAAGGTAGACACCTATTTGTGCACAGTGTCCTGACTAATATATCTTGCCTTGGTGACCTCTGGGATATTTTGAAGACAAGCTTGAGTGGCTTCCAATTCTGCCAGGGAGTCATCCATTTTCAGGACTTTGGTCCAAGTGCTGAGAGCAGAGAACTGGGAATGGAATTTGGAGCAAGGAAGTTACTTCTGGTGCAGGAGAAGCGTTACTATAACAAAAGTTTGTGGTGGTAAAAAAGTAGGTCAGTCATGTTAGTTGTATGAAATAAAGATGCAGAAATTCTGTTGAAGGATATGATTAGTACAAATTTTCTGCCTACCCGATTGGGGTGGTAGGTAATAAGTGAATTTTAATTTGAAAGGGTAATAAAAAGGATGGTTCAGAAATATGAAGTGAATGGCAAGTCCAGGAACTAGAAGACCACTTGGAAGAATAAGTAAGTTGTTTTGGAAGAAGTGGGTGTAGTACTGGGAAGAATGTAAGCCATTTTCATCAAGGTATTAAATATCACTCTTCTCCCTTTCTCCTCATCTCCTGTCACCACTTTGTCCCTTTTCACAAGATGAAATAGCCTTACTCCTTACCAAGGCTAACTGTCTACTTGTTTTAGTGATTGTGTTCCATCCTGCCTCCTCCAACAGATTGCTCCCTCTGTTATCCCCACTGTCTCACTTATTTTCAATCTCTCTCTCCCCAATGGCTCATTTCCTACTGCCTACAATGATGCCTATGCCTCTCTAATCATAAAAATGAAACCTTACTGGATCCTTCCAACCCTGCTAATTGTAATCCTATTTATCTTCTTCTCTTTGTAGATGTTCTCTAAAAGGCTACCTACCATAGTTGCTTCCACTTTCCTCTCCTTAACTCCTTACAGTCTGGCTTCTGACCGAATTCCGCCAAAACTCTTCTCTCCAAAATTAATAATCTCTTAATTGCTAAATCCAGTGGCCTTTTTTCTTTTTTTTGTTTTTTGCTTTTTGGAGGGCAATTGGAGGTAAGTGACTTGCCCAAGGTCACACAGCTAGTTTTTGTGTCAAGTGTCTGAGGTTAGATTTGAACTCAGGTTCTCCTGATTCCAGGGCCGGTGTGCCACCTAGCCGCCCAGTGGCCTTTTTTTCAGTCCTCATTCTCCTTGATCTCTCTGCAGCCTTTGACACTATTGATCACTCTTTCCTCCTTGATACTCTCTTCTCTCTCAGCTTTCATGGCTCTACTCTTTCCTAGTTTTCCTGCTATCTATCTGACTATTCCTTTTCAGTCTTCTTTGCTGCATCCTCCTCCACATCAAGCCCTCTGACCATAGGTGTCCCTCAGGGTTCTATTTTGGGTCCTCTTCTCCTATGCTACTTTACTTGGTGATATCACTCCCTGTGGACTTAATGGCCATCTTTATGCTGGTGATTCTCAAGTCTACCTTTCCTTCTTCAAACTCTCTGCTAACTTCTAATTTAGCATCTCCAACTGCCTTTCAAACATCTTGAACCAGATGTCTAATAGACATCTTAAATGCAATATATCCAAAACTCCCTCTCCCCTCTTTCCTTATTACTATAGAGGGCAACAGCATCCTCCCAGTCCCTCAGACTTCCAACCTAGGAATCATCCTGGATTCTTCACTGTCTTTCAGCTCCCATATCCAAGCTGTTGCCAGGGCTTGCTGATTTTACCTTTGTATCATCCCCCTACTCTCCTCTGAGACTGTCACCACTCTACTGTAGCCTCTCATCATCTCATACCTTGACTACTGAAATGACCTACTAGTTGGTCTACCTGCCTCAAGTTCCTTTACACTCCAATCCAATCTCCATGCAGCTACTAAAGTGATTTTCCTAAAACAAAGATCTCAGTAAACTCCAGTTGCTTTCTTTTGATTCCTGGAACAAATACAAAGTGCTCTGTTGGCATTCAAAGTCCTTTACAACCTAGTCTTCTTACACCTTATTCCCCAACTGGTACTTTTAAATCTAATAGGCCTTTTGCCTATTCTACTCCATTTCTTGGCTCCAGGCATTTTCTCTGGATGTCCCTCATACCTGGAAGGCTCTTCCTCCTCTGATTCAATTACTGATCTCCTTGACTTCCTTTACATCCCACCTCAATCAGTCTTCCCCAATTCCTTCCCTCTGTTAATTCCTATTTATCCTGTATATAGCTTACTTTGTATGTATTTATTTGTGTGGCATCTCCCCCATTAGTTGGTAAATTCCAGTAGGTCCCTTTTTGTATCCCACGTGCTTAGCACAGTGCCGGGCACATAGTAGTTACTTAATGTTTATTGAATTGAATTAAATATCCCAGAGAAGATGGCAGACCTAGGATAACATTTGTCCATATGGAAGACTAGGGATTCTGTGTTGATAGGAAGCCTAATCCATTTTCCAATCAAATCTTTAGCACCAACATCTTGGGTGTGTGGTTACCCAAAGTTCCAGTGATCAACTTCAGGGCTTTGAATACTTCATTGTGTCCAGTGGTCTAATTATTATGGGAAAATGGAATATAGTTATCCGCCCATCACCTGTTGCTTAATTATATGAGGCCTTATGTGTAGAAACTTGTCTGAAATGCAGTCTTTCCAAGGGATTGAAGGTTGAGTTGGCATACAAGACAGTTGAGTCTGCACATCGTTCTGATTGCAACCATTACTATATAGTCTTACCTTGATTTCACTGAGACTATATAGCTGGCCATGAAATTCTTGACCTGGAGAACATTTAAAGGTTATACTCCATATGCCAACCTCCAAGATAAAGTTTTCTGCTTTTTGTTTCTTTTCAATCTTAAAACTAAACTAGCTAAGAAACAAGGTTGAATATGGTGCTGAGAACATATACCACCATATGTTCACTACCAATATTATCAACACCACTACCACTCCACTTCATCTCTTGCTCTGAATTAATCAAATCAATGCTACCATTGCTTTTGGAAAAAACCTGGTGGTTGACTGTTCAGTGGATCATCTGGGAATCCCTAAGACTCCTAACATCAAAAGAAAGTTTAACTATAGAGCAAAAGTTCCAAAGGAGGGTACAATGGAAAGGGAAGAAAAAAGAGGAGAGGGTTGAGCTAGATGAGGACAGAACTATGGACAAGGCAAGGGAATTTTCACCTAGAAAAACTGATTATGAATCACAGAAACGGGAGCAAGAGAATGTGAAGTGGCTAGCCTTAGGGCTGGAGAAGTTCCAGTTGGTCAAGGCTTTTGCCCCTAGGGATGGCAGATAGGGACGTGGTGTTTGCTTTCCAAACACTGAAGTGCTGGAGTTACATCTGAAGGTCTACTCCCCAGGCACTGGATTAAATTAACATTTGGTACAAAATCTATGGCTACATCCTAAGACTGTGGGGAATGAGAAACACCTAGAAGATAGCCAACATGTAGAAAATGCTCCCAGTTCTATCATCCTGTAGTTCAAGGCAAGTCCTTGCACTTGGACTTTAATTTAAGAATTCAGCCATACAGTCTAGGACTGTACCAGATCTTTCTCTAAGATCCCTGTATATTTCAAGACAAGTGTAATAATATTCTCACATACCCCAGAATATCCCTATCTTTACAATGTGAGGAGTCCTTCATAATAGTACCATGAACTTCCTGTGGAATCATCCTGATTCTTTGCTGGCCCAATAAATTTTCTGTACTCTGTGTGGAACTGACACCCTTCTTACTTTATGCAGAAGCAGTGCTTGTAAAGACAGGACTACAGAAATTGGTGTGGTGCTTGAAATCTTCTGAATAGACTAAGATGCCCAACTATGTCATCATACCACAGTCTAGCAAGTTGTAGAGAAAGGAAGAACACTAGATTGTAGCAGGTTCATTACAGAATTAAGTGGTAAGATTTTTAAAAGCACTGACTATGGAACCAGAATACCTGCTTTTGAGTTCCTACCTCTGATACTTTCATACTATGTGACTTTGAACAAGGCATTTAACCTGTCTGATGAGCCTGGCACAACAAAGAGGTCCAAGACTGAGGGAAAGTCCTTTATGTGTAAAATATAACAACACATTCTGCAGTAAGGAAAATGGGTGCTCAGTGGGGAATGGCTGAATACATTGTGGTCTCTAAATATAATGAAATGATAATTTACCACAAGAAATTATAAAGAAGAATTCAGAGAAACCTGGGAAGCCTTGTTTGTATCATACAAAAGTCTGAGTGCAGTTTTAAAGTTCAAATGCAAAGAAAGTATGCCAAATGGTCCAAGATGTTGGGAGACATGAGAGAAGGACCGATGTTAAGGGATGAGTTTTCCAGAGAGAAGCAGAGAGGTCAGGAAAGAGATTTAGGGTAAAAAGAAGCTTAACTATAAAGCTTAAAGTACTAAACTTTTGAGATAGTCTGTATATCTAATCTGTTAAGTTCTTGTTTCTGTATTCAAAACATTTCCTACATGTGTCCTTTTCTCTCCATTCTTTAATAGCCAACATTGTACAGGCCCTCATCCCCTTATGCTTGAACTATCACAATAGCCTTCTGGTTGGTACCCCTGCCTCAGATTTTTCCTCCACTTAGGTGCCAAAATGACTTTCCTAAAGCTCAGGTGTGACCATGTCACATCTCCCCCTCAATAAACTCTTGCAGTTCCCTATTACCTCCAGGATCAAATATAAAACCCTGTGACATTCAAAGTCCTTCATAACCTGACTTCCTCCAACTTTTCCAGTTTTCTTATGCTTTACTCCCTATGATTCAGCTATACTAGCCTAATTGCTATTCTTCAAACAGAACACCCCATAGCTCTACTCTGGGCTTTTTCACTGTCTTCATGCCTAGAATTCTGTCTTTACTTGCCTTCCCTGCCTGCAGTTCCTTCCCTGACATCCTTCAAGATGAAGCTCAGTTTTCAGCTTCTGCAAAAGGTCTTTCTTCTTTTGTCACCCTGCCCCCAACCCTACCCCAACTGAAATTGCCTTCCATTTATATGGTATAAATTTTTCCTTGAAATTTTTGTGTTATATCCCTAGCACTTAGTACAGTGCCGGACAAATAGTAAGTGCTTAATTAATGCTTGTTGACTCAATTGATGCAGAGTAGAACTAAGTAGAACCAGAAGAATAATTCCCCCCCCCCCCCCCCAGGCAATCAGGGTTAAGTGACTTGCCCAGGGTCACATAGCTAGTTCGTGTCAAGTGTCTGAGGCCAAGTTTGAACTCTGGTCCTCCTAAATCCAGGACCAGTGCTCTATTCATTGCACTACCTAGCTGTCCCCAAGAGAATAATTTAAATGATTACCATGTTAGGGTTCTGGCCTTATGTTGACTATCTGCTCAGTTTCGATTTCAGGATAAAAGTTATCAAAAGGAAGTTGATTTAGCTCAAACACAGCAAGAATATGCAACAAGGATACAGTGACATTTAACTTTTATTGACATGCTCCCCGGAAGAATGCAACATGTCAGCAAGGCAGGGCATGCTGATTTTTGTGATCTTTAGACATTTACCGTGTGAGAGGGACCTCAATTCAATGTGAATGGGATTTTTATGCCATTAGATGAACATGCAAACAAGTATACACAGAGCAAGCTAGATAGAGAATAAATAGGAAATAACTAACAAAGAGACGGCACTAGATTTAAGAGGGGTGGGGAAGGCTTCTCATATCAGCTGAATCTTCAATAAATGTTGACATCTCTATTCCAGCTGTGCCCCCTGTGTAGCTGCTCTTCCTGTATACCTTTCAGTCTCTGCACTGTGGAAGCAGGCTTGCCATCTGTAATTGAATTGTAGGTATGAGTGTCACTGAGTATACACATCAATCTCTTTACTTCTCTTCAGGCATCTTCTGTCAGCTGAACCTAGTTTCAAAGAGGGCTTAAAAGCAGGAAGGAGAAAAAAACACGGGTCCAAATATTCCTCACTTTGGATCATGAGATGCTTAGTTATTGACAAGTGAATGCAAATGCTTAAAATAATGAGATATTTCTCTGTTTTAGAAAATATTCATTTCAGGAGCACAGCCTTGTAATGGGGGAGGGGAGGGAATAAGTCCTCTTTTACTGTAAGAATATATCTAGCATCTTTGAATTCTTTTAAAGAAAATTTCAATATAAAGTCAATGTCTTGAAAAAAGTAAAGTGTCTTTTTTAAAAAAAAATCTGATAGTGACCTATAATAAGCAAATAGATTTCTTTGCTTTAGGACCAAATTAGCTATTGATGCATGTGCATCAAAAGACATATATCTATAGTCAACAAATCAAGAAAATTTTATTATATTAGTATGTCCTATGAAGCACTGAGAACTGTGTAAAACTTGTTTTTGATAACACACGACACCTCTTTTTTAATAACAATAGTAATAGATTTTTCCCTGGTATTTTAAAGGTTGCAAAGCACTTCACATCTGTAACATATATACTCTGGTCCTAAGAGCCAGGCCTCCTACTTGCCCCTCAGAATTCCAGAGGAGCACCCTGAGGTGTTGGGGTGTTTCTACTGCCATCAACTTGAGCTCCCACAGTAAAGGCTCTCCTATTATTAGGGATCCAGGGACTAGTGTCCTAGTTCCATGTAACCACTTAGCACCAATTGTCTTTTACAAAGGGGTATTAATATTTAGTAAGAATAAACATGAAAACATTTCCCCCAGTACCTCCAGGGCATACTCCCTCCTATACTACCTCTGCTCCGGGGAAGTAGGTTCAAAATTCAGCTCAATTACTAACATAGCATCAGTCCCACTGAGTTCATGTTCAAAGACAGCAGAGCTACTGGACAAGTCTTGTCTCAACAATTGCTGGCCTGGGTCCAAAAGGTGTATCTTTGATTTTCAGGGCATTGATGTTAAGCTGGCTACAGCAACCAGCCTGGGCACCAGAGCACCCTCCTAACAACCTTTCAAACTCACTAGGTTGTCAGACCCTGGGGACCTTCCACTCAGAAAAGTCAACTCAACAGGCATTTATCAAATATATCTGCCAGGCACAAAAAACCAAAGACTGAGGCCTATTCTTTGGGGTCAGAAGGCCTTAGAGGAAACAACATGTTCTCTCACCATATGCCATGAGCAAAGAAATTCACCTAATGAATCAAAGAGAAGCAGTGAAGTATCTGAAGCTAATAGGCCTTTTTGAATGTCTCCAAAGCCAGAGCCTTTCCTTTACCACCTGGTTAGCTGACCCAGAACCACTTATAGAATGTTTATGTGTGCTCTATAGGCTCTCCAAGGCATTTCCCTTATGTATTATCATGTTTCTCCCAGAAATATGCTCCATGTGGAGAGCTTGCATCAGCCACACAAGCTGGTGGGGTCTGCTTACTTGTCAGAACCCCATTATATTATATTTAAGCCCCACAACCACCTGTGAGATAGGTAAAATTATCTCTTAGAGGTAACATTTTAAGAGTTGCTGTCAGGGAACATGCTTGTTAAAGGAATCCTCAAGTGAATAATTTTGTCAAATGAATAATCAACCTCTAATTTAGATGTTCCTAAACAGTAGCACTTGAAGGCTTGTATCTTCAAGCCCAAATTAGTGGCCACTACTCTGGAACCTCTCTTTGGGCTTTTAGGGATTCCTGGCAATTTAGAGGAGTCCAGCTACAAACTTGCTCACTCCATTTTTTCTGCTCAGGGCCTTCCTTTTTGTGCCTCTCTTTACCTTCCACTGTACTCACATCTGCAAGTTTCAGGAAAAGGAAAGTAGCAGTTTACAGAAAGACTGAAGACCCCTATTATTTGGGTTTTTACTTAGTGTGTGGTGTATTTTAATGCTAGTGACTCAATGGAATAAAATATTAGGCAGGGGGTACATATTGGCAGTCCACAACAGCAAATTAATTTGTTTAGCTCAGCAAAATGTGCTTGTAATAAATTTTTTCTTCCTAGTGTTTTTTATTTTTGGCCCCAAAGGTATGAATTTCCATCCCTACCTTAGAACATTTCACAGATACAAACAAATAAGAGAAATTGTGTCTTCCAGTAGATAGTATGGATTGGATTAGAATAAATGCAACCTCACAGACACTTACTCGCTGACTATCCTGGACAAATAACTTACCCTCCATCTGCTTCAGTTTCCTCAGCTGTAAATTGGTTATAATAATAGCATCTACCTCACAGGGTTGTTGTGAGGATCAAATGAAATAATATTTATAAAATACTTAGCACAAGGCCCAGCCCATAGCAGGCACCTGATAAATACTGGTTCTCTTCCATCTAGAGAGGGTGAGGAAGGACACAGCAATCTTACCTTCTTTCTTCCCAGTGGAAGCACGAGAAAATAGGATTTCTGACACACTTTTTGACCTCTAGTAGGAATTCAGGTATTCGGGATGCTTAAGTGGAAAATGGGACTGATTATTTACTAAATTTCAGTAAACTAGAAGCCCTTCCTCTTCCAATAAACTGAATTGACCATGAAAATAAGTGTGAGGCCAGGACCCAAAAACAATCTCAATAACTCTGAAGAAAATCAGGATAAGAAATGTATATTTTGCTCCTTCTTTCTAATTTCCTTTATCTGTGGGAAAAGTAACTATTTGCTTCAAGTAGTTATTTGCATCCCATTGTGAGGAATAATAGTTTTGACTGTGAATGTTTAGCCTGGAGAAGAGAGGATCTAGGAGGAGACATGGTAATTAAGGGGGACATTGATAAGCTATAGAGTGGCTCCAGAAGAGAAGGGGAGGGGGTCTAGAAAATGTCACATGAGGAATAGTTATGGGGAAATAAGATATTGAGTCTTAGAAGACTTTATGGGGGTTGGGATATAATACGGTACCTGTCTTCAAATATATGAGGGAGTAATTATATAGAAGAGAGATAACCATGTTGTTCCAGGGATCAGGACAAAGACCTCTGGGTGGAAGGTACAAGGAAACAGATTTTAGTTCAATAAAAGCAGAAAACTTCACAGCAGTTCAAGCGAACCAAAAATGAAATGGGCTGTGGCACAAGATAGTGAGCTCCCTATCGCCAGAAATCACGGGATGATTGGTCTGAGAGCCATAAGGGCACTTAGAGATCGTCTTAACCCAACCCCCTCATTTTATGAATAAGGCAATTGAAGACAAGAGAAGTTTTGACTTGTACTAGTAGAGTACAAAGTTGGGTGGCCATCACTGTGATGTAGACCAGAGTCTTACACTGGGGTGAAAGGTAGAGCTTCATGAACTCTGAGTTTCCTTTCAATCGTATGATTCTATCTATGCTTTTCTTAGACCATGTCTATATATGGTCACCAAATGGATTTTTAAATTTTATCTCTTTAAAAATCAATGAAATTTCTGCATATTAGAATGACATTATTATAAAGCTGGAAGGATCTTTATAGAGGTCATATAGTGTAGCCCTCCCTCCTTATTTTATAGGTGAGAAAATTTAGGCCTACAGAGGTTGACAGGCTTTTGCTAGTTAGTGGAAGAATCAAGTCTCAGGTCCAAGCTTTCTGACTCCCAATCTAACTGCTTTCTAGAATATATACTATGCTATTCTTTTTGTCTATGAAAAATCTAGTTCCAAAATGACTATACATGAAGAAAGAAAAAGAAAATGATAAAATTAAGTTCTTTGACAGCACTTCAGATAATTATGTATATGTCCAGAAACCTCACCCTATTCTCCTAAGAAAGCTGTTGCCTTTGAATAGGCACCCAGAAAATAGGCTAGTTAAAAAACTAGTAAGACAATGTCAAGAATCATAAGCATGGTTCTTCCCATCTACCCACACTTAAGCTGCTCTGTTTATGAAGCTCTACTAGTCCAGGGGCAAGTAAGGCTTTGTCCCAAGTGCTATTGGAGAGGAGGCAGAGAGACATTGGTTCAGCCAGCACCCTGAAGGCAGTGGGGGAGCACTGGAGGTCATCCCTTGGACTCGGGTTCAGTCATCCTCCATCACTTCTCCCCCCTCAGTCCAAGGAGCCATGGGTAGCTTGAGACAACGCTTCCAGAGGTTCCTGGAGGAGAAAAACTTTGTCACCAATGTCCTGGGGAAGCTGGAGGAGGTCTCCGGTGTTAAAAAGTACTACCTGGCTACAGGTTCCATTGCTTTCCTGGTTCTCTATCTCATATTTGGCTACAGGCCTCCCTGCTTTGCAATCTTGTCAGATTTATCTATCCAGCATGTACCTCCATTAAGGTCATTGAAAGCCCCAACAAAGATGACAATACTATCTGGCCAACCTACTGGGTTATTTGGCCTCATTGTTTTTCTGTGACATTTTCCTTTTCTGGTTCCCCTTTTGCTATGCAGGGAAGTATGCCTTCTTGCTATGGTTCATGCTTTCATTGGTCTACAATGGCTCCCAGATCCTGTACCATCACCTGATTTGCCCTATCTTCCTGAGGCACTTGGCTGCTATGGAGAGCCTGGTGACTAACCTGAGTGGATGAGCCCTGGACACAGCGGCCAGTCTGACCCAGGAAGTCATCTAGGCCTTGGCTCACAGTTGGATGGTGCTGATCTCCTAGGTGGCTCCTCAGCTCCCTCCAGAGTCTTCCAACCAAAGCAGGCATGAGTCATCCCCAGAAGAATAAGTGAAGAGATTACTCCTGAGCCAGAGGCTTCAAATGACTGGACACCTTCCTCCCAGATCCCTCGGCATCAAGGGACCATGGCCCCCAATCCTGGCCCATGTCTAAGCAGCTGACCTGTCCCAGCTGTACGGCTCCAACCAATTCTACCCTCTTGGGCTTCGGGACATTAGAGAAGTCTCCTCTCACTGGAAGGTAGGATGGGCATGAGGGGAGCTCTGCCCATTTAGTATCCACCAGCACCTGCTAAGGAGCCTGCTGGCACTCAGACGATTCTCACTATACCAACCATTAACCATCTGCCTCTGGCCCCTTCCACCTACCACTGGCCTCCCACAGGACTCTTGATGTGTCCTGGCCATTCCAGCTGTCCATGTATTTTTAAAAAAAAAAAGGTCCTACAGGCCAATAAATAAATAAGAAAGGAAAGAAAAAGGGCAGTCAGGAGACAGAATGACTTTTTCAGGGTAAGCAAGGAGGGCAGTATCATTGAACTGGCAATTGAAGGGGAGGGGGGATGTAGGGGAGGTTGTTTTTTGAGTAAGGTATAAAAAGCTTGGAAAAACATAAAAGGGCCAGGTAATAAAGAGCTTTCAAAACCAAACAGGGGATTTTATACTTGATGCTAGGGATAATAGGGAACCACTGAAGTTTGTGGAGTCAGAGATAACTGGTCAGATTTTCATTTTAGCAAGATCAATTTGGTAGCTGAGTGCCCAATTGACTGGAGTGGGGAAAACACTTGAGGCAGGAAGACCAACCGGAAATCTATTACAATGATCAGTGTCACAGGACAGAAACGAGCATATATGAGATGTTATGAAGGTATAATCACTGGGCTTTAGCAACAAGATATGGGAGATGAGAGAGAGTGAGGAGTTTTCAAGTTTTAAGCCATGGTAACTGGCAAAATGGTGGTACCCTCAACAGTAATAGGGAAGTTAGGAAGAAAAATTAGTTTGTGAGGAAAGATGAGTTTTTTGGACAGGAAGTTTTTCCTTACTTCAGGCCTAAAATAGGTCTCTGCAACTTTTACTTATTGCTCCTAGTTCTCTCATCTTATACTAAAGAAATCTAGTCCTCTTTCCATTTCCTTTTGGAGTACTTGAGGATGGCTATTGCCTAGCTCTGTCACTTACTAACTTGATGACCTTAGTCAAGGCACCCCCTCTTCCCCTATAACACATGTGTTTTTTTGTTGTTTGTTTGTTTGGTTGGGTTTTGTTTTGTTTTGTTTTGCGTTTTGGAGTGGGGGAAGACAGGGCAATTGGGGTTAAGTGACTTGCCCAAGGTTACACGGCTATTAAGTGTTAAGTGTCTGAGGCCACATTTGAACTCAGGTCCTCTTGATTCCAGGGCTGGTGCTCTTCACTGCGCCACCTAGCTGCCCTGACGCATACTTGTTTTTGTTGTATTTGAAAATATTCCTAGTACATCTCCATTGCCCTCTCTATGATACTCATTTTTAGTTCTTTGGAGGCAGCTGCATTCTGTATCTCTCTGACATATATCAACACTGGTAAAATATTAGCGTTGAGAAAAATGACCTCTTGCTTTCATGAGAAGCATGGACTCAGTAAAAGAGGGTTACAGTTTCCCCAATCTACCCTATTCTCTATTTTTCAACTCTCTTCCTAGATCATTGTCCATTTTGTTCTCTGTTCAAAATATACATCCTGGTAGATAAAGCTGTATAGGACATTCATCCAAATGCATGTGGAAATCTGAGCAATATTCTTCATCCACTTGGTTTTTCCTATGTGGATAGATAGAGGAATCCCTTTTGAGTAATTACAGATCTCTTTCAAGAGGTTCTGCAGGGTTTGTGGGCTTTATAAAATCATCACAATTCCATCCACAAACAGGAGCATTTGGAGAACCTGGGCATCCACAGGAAATCTGATTATACTCTTAGTCTCTTCCATCAGTCATGTCAATGAATACCTTTGACAGGTATTTATCTTCCTGTTTTATGCCTTGCCTGATGTTTATTTTCAGAGGGTCATTGAACAAGGTTATTTCAGATGTCTTCTAAGGAATCCTGAATGATCTTGCTGTATGGATGGGAGATACCTTGCTTTAAAAGAGCCTAATAAGTTGCTATTTTGTCCCATCAAATAAAAATTTAACCTCTGTAATTATGTATGATAGGACCTTATATTCTTTTTTTTGGGGGGGGACCTTATATTCTTTACATCTGTAAGGCAATTGGAGAATAATAAAGATCGCTCCAGCATTAAATATCACTTATGGAAGCCTTCTTGTTGCCTACTACTGACCTCATCAAGAGTACCCTAAATTCTTGTATCAGTGACTCAAAGATTTTATATAGTTAGGGATATATAGTTAGTCAGTAGTTTTTAATTTTCTCTATTAGCTTTTTTAAAAATATTGATAAGGTCCAAGGTTTTTTCCCATGGCTTCTATATCCTTCCTCCCATCATTCTACTTCAGATACCTCATATCAATATATCAATATGATATGAAAGGTCTCTCAGTGGTCTCAGAATTGTAGTGACTCCTGCATGGATTACATTGATATATTTGGTTCAATCCATCTCCTTTTCCTATCTTCTCTTTATTGCCATTTTTACCTCCTCTTTAAGTACCTCAGGGACTCTGGTGTTAGGATCCAAGTATGGTGGTTGCACTATTTTTGATGGAGAAAACTTTTTTTTAATAATAATTTTTACAAATCTTTCCTATTTTTCTTCTATTTATAATTCTCTTCTACTTGCATTCTTGAATGCCTCTGGAGTGACTGCTTAACTGGATATCTTACCAGGCTTTCTTTAAAACTGGTTTTATTCTCTACTTTTTCCCCAGCTACATGAGTTCATAATCATCCATCATTCTTCATAAGATCTTACAAACCAGTTTGTGTTCTAACCCTGTGTTGTCTTTGGTGGCCATCTCTCTTTGTATGGAAAACAAGTCAGATGTTTGCTAATTAAAGCAATTTCTGGGCTCTTTTGGTCTCCTAGTTGTGCCAATTAATTCACATTGGTTAAATTTTTTCATTAAATTATTATACTCAGTGTCAATGTAATTTCTCTTATCTGTTTCCCATTTTCAGTGACTTAAAAATAATTCAAGATGAAATAATTTTAATTGTACACTATACCCTTTTTTCTCATTATTTTTGTCTTTTATACGTTCTTATTCTACCTCAGTCAAGCTGTATGTTCCTACTTCAATGACAAGACTTTTCCTGTCAGCAAAAACATTTTGTCCCTTGTGCTTGCCATGTTCAGTGCCTACCAAGCAAGGGTTTAGGATATAGAGATGTGAAGCTTTTATATAATATTGTATAGGTCTCTGGCTCTTTAATTTGATTCTCATTAACCATACTCACTTCCACATAACTTTCTCCCTAGCCTCACTTTTACCCCTTTCCACTGAAGTTGAATTTAAAATTGAGTCAGAGGATATCAATTTGATTTAGAGGGTTCTATCAAGTTCTTCATAGAATTTTCTACCAATTTTTCCTAAGCACTTAATGTTTGTATGCTGAAATTATTTTTAAGGTGGTCTTTTCATAAATATTTATTATTACTGCAATAGTTGGTGACCAAACATGTCATGGAGTAATATTTGTTGTAGTCTCTGGGAGTAGGACAAAATCCAGTTTTCTAACTCCTTTCTTTGCCCCTCCAGGAGTACCTGTGGGTCATCCTTCCAGATAGCTGCAACTTACCCTTTCTTCTGATTTCATTTATAGCAACAATGTCAAGACAGATATGATTCAGCTCCTTCAGCAGTATGTCCACTTGTTCCTCAGTGGACAAGGAGCTCACATTTAGACTACCAACAATCAAGTTAAGTTTATTGATGATTTTAAAATTGTACAGAGGGAGTTAAGTGGCATAGGGGATAGAGTAGTGAACTTGGAGTCAGGAAGAACTGAGTTCAGAACCTACTTCAGACATGTGCTACTATATACCACTGAGCAAGAAACCTAACCTCTGCAAAGTCTCAGTTTCTTCATCTGTAAAATAAGGGTAATAATAAAATCTACCTCTCAGGGTTGTTGTGAGGATCAAAGGAGATATTTAAAGAGCTTTGCAAATCCTAATGTTATTAATGATGATGGTGATAAAAACTGTTATCACCCTTTGCCACTATTATTTTTTTTTTTCCTTAAAGGCAGTCAGGGTTAAGTGACTTGCCCAAGTCACACAGCTAATAAATGTCAGAAGCTAGATTTGAACCCAGGTCCTCATGACTCCAGGGCTGGTGTTCTGTTTACTACACTATCTCAATGCTCCCCCTCTGCCACTATTACTGCAGAAGAAATGGGGAGGGTAACACAGAGGTCTGAGGGCCATTTTTAATTTTTTTGTTTCATGGGCTGCTAAAGCCATAACTATTTCTTCATCAGATGGGCAACCTATTGGAGGTGATAGTGCCTCTTCAAAATTAGCTGTCCCTTGCAAATTGGATTCATCTGGTCTGTTTCTGGGGCCATACTGGAAACTTTTTATCGTGGTAGAATCTGCCAGAGTTTCTACTCTGTTGGAATAACCTTCACAACCTCAGGATCACCTCCAAGCCACAAAGGTGTCACAGAATTAGGTCTTTATGGAAGCAATGCTCTGTATTCCAAAATTGCCCCC
Organism: Petaurus breviceps papuanus; assembly: GCF_028583685.1. NCBI lineage: Eukaryota > Metazoa > Chordata > Mammalia > Diprotodontia > Petauridae > Petaurus > Petaurus breviceps. Next base: position 61,569,986 of record NW_027187460.1, on the reverse strand, counting down.
TCTCTCTGCTACTTTTCTCATCCTTTAGCTTTGTTATTAAATGCATTTTAACTTATATGTAAATTATCAAAATATGTTGAACTGAATTTTGAACTCCTAGAAGAAAATTGATTTTATTAAATCTTTGCAACTCTCTCAGTATCAAGCAAAATGTAGTGCACCTTGAAAATACTCAAATATTCCTTCAAGTTGTAGGTCAGCCTCCTCTAATAGTCAACCCAATTGAATCCATAATGAAGAGAAACTTTGAGACTACAGACACTAAGCTAAATTAAACCCATCAGCTTTTCCCTACACCCTGGGAGGGGAAAGGAGAGAGGAAATTGTATTTCACAGTTAAATTGAAGACCCTTTACCAGCCCAATTCCTTTTCCTTGTAGAGAAGCAGTCACTAAGATGTTTTCATCCCCCCGACTTAGTTTTCTGTCAGAGCCTCTGCTGTTCTATCTGATCATCACTCCTTAGTGAAAGGCTGTAGGTACTTCTACCAAGGGAAGGGTGCTGCCTACCTCAAATGAAGGTGACTCAGGTTTCTTAGCATCCTCTTGAAAGTGGTGCTTTCAGCCCCTATAGGTGGGCCTATCAGCCAAGGGATTTCTGCAGGTCCTCCAGTTTAAGGGTCTAGATGTATTCTGGGCAGCCTTAAGACATTTTTTTTTTTTGCCTTGGTATTAAATCTATCAAAAAAGCATTTGGTGCTTTCTCAGCCCAGAGTGCCTAGAGCAGCGCACCTCCTGCTTGAGCTTGGTGACCGGAGTCTTAAGGCCTCCCACTATCGAGGCCTCACCATGAACCCCAGCCCCACTAATAACAAGGTAGATGGGATGAGGAATGGCACGAGGCTGACCGGGAGTTTGCCGCAGCCTTCGTGAGGCGGCTCCAAGAGGCTCTCAATAGGGAGGGGGCCATGAGAAACCGCCCAGGCTGGGCTGCCTGGGGAGGAGGAAGAGGAGGAGGCATCAGGGGAGTCAAAGGTAGAGGCTTTGGCGTCGGCCGGGGCCTCGAGCAGCCCCAGTGAGGCAGAAGAGCAGAGTGAGCTCGGGGCTCAGGCAGCAGCAGCACAAGAAGCAGCAGCAGCAGCCAGGGAAGAAGCAGCAGAGGCCGAGGCTGAGGCAGCGGCCTTGGCCAACAACAGCACCCTGGAGGACGACCAGATGGAGCTGGAGGATGAAGGTGACGCCGCCGCCTTCGCAGCCTTTTCCTCAGACCGTGGGGCCCCAGACCGTAGTCGACGACCAGGTTTTCCAGGAGGGGGAGGAGGAGATCGGCCTTGAGGAGGAGGGCGAGCGAGTGGCCGCGGCTGCGGCCTCGGCCACAAACCCCTTCCACCAGCAGCTGCCTTTGGAGGGGGTGGGAGTGCCTGTGGAAACGGAGGAGGAGATGGCGGTGTTCGCTGCTGGGGCCGGGGCGGGGGCCAGTCCTCTCGGGAGAGCAGCAGCCGGGCTGGCGCAGGGGGGAGCGGGGCCCCAGGGGAAGCGAGGCGTCAAGAGGCCTCGTGAGGAGCAGAGCCGCGGCTTCGCCAACGGCTCGGAGCCAGCGCAAGCTGCGCCGCCTCAGCAGGCGCCCCCGGTCCCCGCGCTGCCCCCGCCGGCGCTGGCGCCCGAGGGGCCGCCCATGGAGCCCTCGGCTTACGGTGTGGGGAGGAGGATGCGCCTGGTGCTGCTGGGCGACCGGGGCCCCAACTAGGAGCAACAGAGGAGATACGGGATGTGAAGAAAAGATGGCAGCAGGAAGGTTTCAAGAGAAGATCTTCCAAGCCCTGGCCATACTATACTGTTGCTTACTTTAAAAGAATATTCAAAAAACAAATAAAATTGAAAGTTAAAAAAAAAAAAGCATTTGGTAAGCACAGCTAGATCCTGATCAAGGCAAATAAATCAATCTCTTGAAGCTGATGCATTATTTGAATTCAGGATAGGTATCTCCATTGGACTGGAACCAATGACCATATTTTATATAATGATAACTAAGAATGGCACAAATTTGAATACATGACACCACTTCAGGGGATAAATTATTCACACTAATACAAGCCTAGTGGTACCTACTATGTGCCAGACCTTCCACTTGACCCCAGAAATTTCTGATTTAGTTATTTAAAATCAGTGCCTGATTACTGTGGAGCATAGTAAGCTATGTGTTTAATTAAATGTCAGTTCTTTTGGTAAGTCTTATTATAGCATTCGTGTATGTTTATTCTTGTCTATTATTCCTTCATCATGGTGTCTCCTTTTGTAAATTAAAAAATAAATAAATAAGATGATCAAAAACAATAAGATTTTCATTCACTCTTTTTATTTTGAGATTTATTTTCTTTAATAATGTTCTTTGTGCTCATATACCTACTCTTTGTTATATTGGCAGAAAACTTTTAATATTGGAAATTGTAATGAGAGGAATGTGATGACAGAAAGTAAGAATCAAATCACTAAGGAAACCAGTGGACAAGCATTGCAGCTTGTCCTTCCTTTACAAAGTATGAAGTACTAATATCACTGAAGTGGAAAGGCAGATGGCCATTAGCAGTTTGAAGGCCCTGTCATACCCTTGAAAGCTTTTAAAGAGCTATGCCTGCTAAACCCTGTATAAGTTGAACTGTTTGAGAATTGAGAGCTTTTAGCCTTGAGTCAAATGGAAAAGTCTCATGGTCCTTGGTGTACAGTGCCAAGCGGATGTCAGTGTTTCTTCTGTAATGTCTTTTGTACCAATAAAATTGTAGCAGTTTCTCATGTTGAACCAATTGACAGAGCTCAGGACTTTCTTGGCAAGAACTTTCTCTCTTGTGCCTTTAGTGGCTGTGGCTGCATCAGCTGCAGAAGCAGTTACCAGGCAATATATATATATATATATATATATATATATATATATATATATATATATGTCCTTTTCCTTTTTCTTTGCTCTCTTTGGGATATATAGACCTAGTAATGGTATTGCTGAATCAAAGGGTATGCACAGTTTTATAGCCCTTTGGGCATAGTTCCAAATTGTTTTCCAGAATGGTTGGACCAGTTCACAACTCCACTAACAGTGCGTTAAGGCACTCATTTTCCAATATCCACTGGAGAATCTTTCCAGAATGCTGGTTGATGGCACTAGATTTAAGTTTAGGGTCTAGAACTATGTCCATTGAGGTCTGAAGGGAACCAACAGTCCAGGATGGTAGTAATAGTCTGCCTGCCTTGGCACATACTGCATTGTCCTTCAGGGAGCCTTGCTGCCATAGGCAGGCTGGTTGGTCTGATCTATTGGTGGCAATTGGGCAGTTAAGGGGGAGGGCTGGACCCTACTCCCAGTGCTTATCTGGCTATTGGTAACAAGTCAGCAGCTTTTGCTACTCTTTGTTATATTTGCAGAAAACTTTCAATATTGCAGCTTTAGTGAGAGGAATTTGATGACAGAATCAGATAACTAAGGAAACCAGCAGACAAGCATTGTGCCCTGTCCTTTATATTATAATCATAGTGAGCCTCTTTTTTATCTTCTCACTGATAGCTTTGGAGACTGGGCTAGAAGCAGGTCTAGTGGTTTGGGGTAAGAGATCACTGCTATTTCCAAGAATTTTGGGTTCTCAGCGCCCTGACTCATCTCTTTTGGAGTTGGTGAAGATTGGGAAATGTTTTCTAGCTACTGTTCTTAGTATACTATCTTAGTAAACACAGTTAATTGTGTCTGCTGGCTGACTATTAAAGGTAACCTCAGCAATGGTAAGCTTTAAGAGTAAGTACCCACAGACTACCCTTTAAACCTGGGTACCCACCCTATAAACCTATGAGTATGGAATTGAAGAAATTGTCTTAAAGGGGCTCCCTACACAGTTAATGTGAATATAAATTTGAAATATATGTTTTTCTAGACTTGAATGAACTAATGCAGAATAAAGTGAGCAGAACCAGAACAATTTATGCTCTAACAACTACATTGTAAAAACCAACAAATCTGAAAAATTTAAGAACTCAGATCAATGAATGCAGTGACCAACCATGATTCCAAAGAGCTAATGATAAAAGATGCTATCCACCTCCTAACAGGAAGCTAATAAACTCAAAGAACAGAAGGAGATATTTTTGGATATGGCCACATAGCATCCTTTATTATCTGCTTACCATTGCTGAGCTTACCTTTACACTTTTAAAATTTGTTTAATATATTATTTATTTGTAACATGTTTTCAAAATTTTGAGTTCCAAATTTGCTCACTCACTCCCACCCCTCCCAAACTCACCGAGAAGGCCAGCAATTTGATATCAATTCTATATGTAAAATCATATATATTTCCATATTAGCCACATCACAAAAAAAGCAAGAAAAATAAAGTGAGAAAATTATATTTCAATTTACACTCAGTTTTCTGTAAGTAGATATTGCTTTTTTCATCACGTGTCCTTTGGAATTGTCTTGCATCTTTGTCTTGATCAGAGTTGATGAAGTTGGTTATCATTACAATATTGTTACTGTGTATAATAATCTCCTGGTTCTACTCATTGGGCTTTGTATCAGTTCATATATATCTTCCCATATTTTTCTGAAGCCATTCCCCTTGTCATATCTTGTAGCATAATAATAGTACTCCATCACAATCCTGTACCACAGTTTGTTTAGCCATTCTCCAACTGAAGGGAATTCCCTCAATTTCCAATTCTTTGCTACCACAAAAAGAGCTGCTATAAATATTTTTGTACATTATAGGTCCTTTTCCTTTTTATTTGCTCTTTTGGGGATATATTGACCTAGTATGAATCAAAGGGTATGCACAGTTTTACAGCTTTGGGGCATAGTTCCAAATTGTTTTCCAGAATGGTTGGACCAGTTCACAACTCTACCAGTAATTCATTAAGGAAACTATTTTCCCACATTTGTCATTTCTGATGGATATGAGTTGGTAATTTAGAGTTATTTTAATTTATATTTTTCTAATCAGTAGTGATTTAGAGCATTTTTTTTTCATATGACTATAGAGAGTTTTGATTTCTTCTTCTGGAAACTGCCTGTTCATATCCTTTGACCATCTATCAATTAGAGAATGACTCTTATTTTTTTTCTTCTTTTTTTTTTTTAAAGCAATCGGGGTTAAGTAACTTGCTCAAGGTTACATGGCCAGGTGTTTCTGGGTGGGTGCTAAGTGTCTGACCCCGGATTTGATCCCCAGGTCATCCTGACACTGGAGCTGGTGATCTTACTCGCTGTGCTACCTGGCTGCCCCTAAGCGACTCTTATTTTTATAAATTGATTCAATTCCCTATGTATTTGAAAAATGAGGACTTTATCAGAAAAACTTGCTGTAAAATTTTTTGATATTACTTCATTGTTATGGCAGGGCTTCTTAAACTTTTTCCACTTGCAACCCCCTTTTGCATTTTGGCACCTTTGCTGGCGTTTTGTGGCTGAAGGTCACATGCAGTGCAAAATGTGCATGCTTTGTGTTCAGACCCAAGGCTTCAGTGAAGTTGTGCACGGAAAAACCTTGGATTCCTTCATTACAAGTTTGAGTTTGAATTAATTGAGAGTTCAGAGGTCATTGAGAGTTCAGAAATCTTTTACTGTTGCCAGATTTTTTGCAGCCCTATATGGGATAGAGACCCACAGTTTAAGAAGGGTTTCTCCAATTATCTCTTTTAGTTAGGTCTATTTTTGCTTTTGCTTTGTCTAAGATTATGATTGCTACTACTGCCTTTTTTTTACTTGAGCTTTTGTAAAATGTCTGCTTCCCTAAATGAACCTATAGACTTAATTCAAGCATATCTGATTCTCCCCAGGATAAATAATGTTCAAAATCCAGAAGGCTGATTTCTTTCAACAATTCAATTTAAACATACTTTGCAGAATTTCTGGAAATGTCACTCAGTAAACTTCAGTGGCTCCCTCTCACATCTAGGATCAAATATAAAATTCTCTGTCTTGGTATTCAAAAGCTATCATAACCTTCACCATCCCTACCTTTCCAGTTTTGTTACAACTTATCACTGACTTTCTATTCCTTGAACAAGATAATCCTCCTCTTGACTCTGAACATTTTCTCTGGCAGTTCCTCATGCCTAGAATACACATCTTCATTTCTGCCTCTTGACTTCCTTGCCTTCCTTCAAGTCCTAGCTAAAATCCCACTTTTGGGGCAGTTAGGTGGCACAGGGATAGAGTACCAGCCCTGGAGTGAGAAGGAACTGGACTCAAACCCAACCTCAGACACTTACTAGCTGTGTGACCCTGGGCAAGTTATTTAACCCTCATTGCCTCAAAAAAAAAAAAAATCCCACTTTCTGCAAGCTTTCTTGGTCCCTCTTAATTGTAGAGCATTCTCTCTATTGTTTCCACTTTATCCTTTATATAACCTGTTTTTATGTAGTTGTTTGCATATTGTCTCCCCATTAGATAGTAAGCTTCCTGAGGGCTGGGACTGTCTTTACCTTTCTTTGTATCCCCAGCATTTAGCACAGAACCAGGCATGTGGTAGGTGCTTAAATCTGTATTTACTGACTGATTCTAATAAAGATTAATTTTATCATTCAGTATAATTTTGATTGTATGTTATGCCAAATCTTGATTAAATTAAACAGGTTTCAGGAGAGTGTGGTGTAGTGACAGATAAAATGCTGCACTTAGAATCAGGAAGACTTGTATTCAGATCCCCTCTTTCATGCCAAGTCACTTAACCTCTCTGGGCCTGTCTTCTCTCTCATCTATAAAACAGCGATAAATGTATCTATAGTATCTACTTTATAGTTTTGTTGTGAGGCTCCAGTATACTTTGCAAATCATAAAATCTTAAAGGGGGTGACTAGGTGGCACAGTGGGTACAAGCCTGGAGTCAGGAAAACTCATCTTCCTGAATTCATATCTGGCCTCAGATACCAGCTGTGTGATCCTGGGCAAGTTACTTAACCCCGTTTGCCTCAGTTTCCTTATCTGTAAAGTGAGTAGTAAAAGGAAATGGCAAACTACTCCAGTACCTTTGCTAAGAAAACCCTGTCACAAAGAGACAGTTAGATACTACTGAACAACAGCAAAATCTTTGTGCTATGTAAATGTCAATTATAATTATTATGAGCAATTCAATAATTTTTCATTTGTCTTTTTTCTTTCCTTCTTAAAAATTTTACTAAGGAGCTCTTTACAATTAGAATGTAAAACTCCAGTTTATAAAACTGCAATATTAGACAAATAACAATTGGTCTGAAAAGAAAATTCCACATAGTACTACCTCTAATTGTTGCTGCTCATTCTAATCCAATCCCCAGACAAATCCCTGAGTGAATAGATGATTCGTTTCTTGCCCTGAAGGCCAAGGAATTCAAGCTTTTCCAGACTAGCAGAGGAAGAAAATTTCAAAGACAAAGAAAATCCCCAGCTTTCTCAACTCAGGGAGGTCAGGTCTAGGACTGTTGCCCAGCCAGATCCTGGATGTTGCACATGCTACATATATTGCACATAGAGAAAGTATTGATAGTAAAGGTAAAAAGAAGGTAAAGATTTTAAAAATCTGCATCTTGAACTAATACTTAGAAGTGACTTGGGAGCCTGGCTATTTACAAACTAAAAACAACCCCACAACCTTATTATAGTAATTCTATAATTAACACCTAAACAAAAAGAGTTTCAGATGGCTATGTTTTAGTTGGCCTTTGCACTGTTAGGGCACATATGGAAACTGCAAGGGAAAGTCCTCATTAAAAAATATTGACGGGGCGGCCAGGTGGCTCAGCGAGTAAGAGCACCGGCTCCAGTGTTGGGACGACCTGGAGATCGAATCCCGGGCTCAGACACTCAGCACCACACCCAGAAATAACTGGCCGTGTAACCTTGAGCAAGTTACTTAACCCTGATTGCTTAAAAAAAAAAAAAATTTAGGGGCGGCCAGGTGGCTCAGCGAGTAAGAGCGCCGGCTCCAGTGTCGGGATGATCTGGATCAAATCCGGGCTCAGATACTCAGCACCACACCCAGAAATAATAACTGGCAGTGTAACCTTGAGCAAGTTACTTAACCCCAATTGCTTTAAAAAAGTAAAATTAAAAAAAAATATTGACTACAATCTCCAAGTCAAACCTATTTAAGTTTTCCCTAGGAAAAGGAATAGACACTAACCATACTTCAGTTGTGTATGAAGTATTCAAGGAGGTCTAGCACCTCTGGTCTGAGGGCTTTCTAGCCTTTTTCAGGGCTGCTTATCTGCCTTTGGTGTCCACCTGCCACCTAACCTGTGACTCCAAAAAGCTGTAGCATGCCCAGCAGCCATATCCCCAGGAAAACTGTCTCAGCAGATGGGCTCAACCAGATTAGGGGTAACCAACAAGCCTCAGACTTGCCAGTGAGTGAGGGGAATGTCCATGTGAAAACTACCCCTGGAATAATACATGAGAACAGTTTGTTTCAGAGGCCATAAAGGCAGCTGAAGCAGGTCCTATGGAGCCCTTAGAGCTTGGTCAGACATTGAAGATGCCAAAGTCATCCACTACATCTTGAGCCATCACCAGTCATCCTGACTTTTGTCTCACCACTGGACTTCAGTGACTCTGGAAGAGAGAGTAAGGCTGAATTTAGGCAACTCTGCCTGACTCTCTCATGTCAATTGGTCCTCTTCAAAAATGAAGGACAAATTACCAGACTTCAAAATATTAGGAAGTACAGGGTTGAAGGTCAATGGCAAAAAAGCACAGAGAAGTCAAATCATGATATCCCATTTGGGTATTGACATACTGGCTAGAAGGAAAGCAGATAAGCAAAAGAGGTTCAAATTAATTGAGCCAACAGATAACTCTACAATTATTCATAGGAGTGACAAGTTTCTATCATGAATATGTGTTTATACTGTGAGCTAGTTCAGTTCATCTGGGATAATCATTGGACAAGGGGGAGTAAAAATATCACTAGGCTTGGGGAAAATGGGAAAATGATAAAGCTGGGCTCTTTGGTTAATAAAGCAACCAATAAACACTAAGCTCCTACTAAGTGACAGGTACTGTGCTAATTGCTAGGGATCCAAAAAAGAGGCAAAAGACAATCCCTGCTTTCATGGGGCTTACAATTTAACGAGAAAAACATCATGAAAACAAAAATATATGATGCAAGGTATACACAAAATAAATAGGAAATAATCAACAGAGGGAAGACACTGAAATTAAGAGGAGTTAAGGGCTTACAGTAAAAAATGGGGATTTAGTTGGGACTTAAAGGAAGCCAGGAAGGTCAGTAGTAAGAGTGGAGGAGGGATAGGATTCTAGGCATGGGAAATAGCCAGGCCATATGGCCAGAATCCAGAGATGGACAGAGAAGAGGTCAGTGTCATTGGATCAAAAAATGCATATCAGGCAGTAAGGTGTAAGAAGACTGGAAAGGTAGGAGAGGGCTTCAGATGTCAAACAGGACATTTTGTATTTGATCCTAGAAACCATAGACAGCCACTGGAGTTTATTGAGGAAGGGAATGACAAGGTCAAACTTGTACTTTAGGAAAAGTTGGCCTTCCCCAAGTCCCTTCCCACTCCAATCCATTCTCCATTCAGCCACCAAAGTGATTTTTCTAAAGTGACTAATCCTCTATAGTTGTAGAAATGAGTCCTACTATAGGTATGCTAAGAGCAAGGAAGTTTTCTCCTACATATTTTTGCATGTTTTTGAAGGAATTGAGAGGAAAGGTATGATTACAATCCTTTTTTCCCCTTCAGGGTATAACTAGAGTACTATAAATGTGTTCTATTTTATGCATTGGTATAACCCTATTTAATGTAGTTGTTTGGACAGTATATCAAAGTATATAAAGTAAAATGAAGGATGAAATAGGGAATGACACTTTTGGTCTTGTGTATAGGGTAACTTTGAGATAATTAATTGAAGTACTGACCTGTTGTGTTCTGGATGCTTACATGGAAGTACCTTGGTAAGATAGCTATATGTGATAAAGGTTCCAAGGGCCATAACCTATCATCTAATTCAGAGGTTCCCAAAGTGGGCAATACCACCCCCTTGGGAGCACTGAAACAATGGGGGGCATGCAGGACAGTAGTAGCTTCAGGTGCAATTAGGGGGCTTTGAATAAAAATAAGGGAGCAGTGGAAGCATAAGGAAAGAAAGGAAGATTTGTACATATTTCATCTGTTGTATAACAGAGTTAAAATCATAGTGATTACATTATTTTCCAAATAAACACACAAAATGCAAGTTATAACCAATCAGTGTTCAAGTCCCTCAACAGGTCTTAACAAGCAAGTGTTGGCAAGTAAGCATATTGTACATCAACAGTAAGTCCAGCATACATCAGCAGGAATATGTGCTCGTATTTGTAATTTGACTTGTTTACAGTATGATACTATACAGTTACATGACACAATATTGCATCATCAAAATTTCAATGCAGGAAAAACCCTACAAATTTACAATAAATTATTAAATTTAAGATGCTTCATTTAAAAAATTATATATATATTTTTTGAAATGATGCAAATTTCAAACAAGAATAACTAAAGGGTTAAAGCAAGTAGATTTTTCAGGGGGGATGCTGAGTAATTTTTTTTTTTTAAAGGGCATATTAAACCACATAAGTTTGGGATCATCTGATCTAATTGGTCTCTGGTTGATGATTAGCATTAGGAGGCAGGGAAAGCCCCAGGCAAATTATAAAGTAGGAAAAGTTTGTTTGTGAAAGTGAGTGAAATTAGATTTAGGTTTAGAGCTGGTAGGAACCAAAGAGATCACCTAGTCCTCTCCTTTCAATTTGTTGGTGGAAACTGAGACCCATTGAGATTAGTAAGTGGAAGCCTGGGGATCAATCAGCAGGCAGTTATTAAGTGCTTACTCTGACTCTAAATCCAGCATGTTTTTTCACTGGTCTTCCCTTTCTCTGGCCTCACACTAAATTATGAGTTGCCAAGTTTTGCTGATTCTACTTTCATACCCATTTCCCTGTCCCAATCCCCCCCCCACTCCCCCAAAAGAGCAGCTTGTTTACTAAGTTTCACCTGGTCTCCTATGGTGCCCTCCTAATTGGTCTTCCTTGCTTCCAATCTCTCTTCTTTTGGATTCATCCTTTATACGGCCAAATAATATTCCCAAGCTCAAGTCTTATTATGGACTCAACAGCTTTTGGTGATTTCCTATTGCCGCTAGGGTAAAATAGAAACTCCTGAAACTGATATTTGAAACTCTTCACCAATATGAAACTAGTTGATCTTTTCAGTCTGTTGCTCCTCTTTATGAACCCTGGGTTCCAGCCAAACTGAATTATTTATTAGCTGTTCTACTATAGCACTCCATCTTTACCTAATGATCTCTTGGACTATAGAACAAGAGAGCAACACTCATCATCACCTACTCTCGGGGAGCCTTATTCAGTGTGGTTCTAGGGATTTTTCTGGTTAATATGATGAAGGATCTTAAAACAGAGCTATGCAAAAGTGGAATTGGCCATTTTATTAAGGTGTGTGTCTCTATCTCTGGAAATGTACAAGCAAAGGTTAAGGATATTGTGAAAGTGGTCACCACATTATTAGAGGTTAGATTAAATGATCTCTAAGGTCTTCTTTTATCCTAAAATCCCACAATTTTACAAATTGATTATCACTATCTCATGTTGGGAGAAAGGTAGGTAGGAGAGAAAATAAATACTTGTTAATTGAAAAAAAATTTTAGTGTATTATTAATAACATTTGTTGAACAGTCACTATGCACAGTACTCTATGGGGGTCATACCCAACTGCAGGAAGTCCCTAATTTGGAAATACAACAGTGAATCAGTTGTAAAATGTGCTTCAAACTGTGCAGAAAGGAGTGTCTATAAAAGATCTGATAGCATATTTCCCTAACCTCCTTCTGTAACTCATGAAAAATAAAGGAATGAAATGAGGGGAACTGGGAGATAACAGAGGTACGGGAGAACAGAAGCTGGGAGAAGAGGAGGGTTGAAACTACTCATTGAGTAGGAGATGCCTCGGGGTGCAGAGATATATTCACCAGTCAGGCATGTCACAGAAGAAATGACTAGGGAAGAAGCAGCTTCAAGGAGCATGAATCTTGGCAACAGAGAAGAAAGTAGACCTTAGACTCATGGAAGGATCCCCTAGTGATTAAGAGCAGGCTAGGTGAGGACTGAATGAGAAGAAAGGACATACTAGGAAGAAAGGATTTACTAAGCACTTACTATGTGCCAGGTATACTATGCTAAGCAGTCTCTGCCCTCCGGGAACTTATATTCTAATGGGGAAGACATCACAAAAAAGGGAGATAAATGGTGGGGAGAAAGGTACCTGGGCAAGGGAGCATGGTTTTAAAGTCTGGAAAAAATTGGAAGTCAGGAGAGGAACTTGGAGAGAAATGAAAATAGGCCAACACAGGCTTCTCCACCAGATGGAGGATCCAAGAGGAATTGACCAATGGGAAATGAGGGGCTGGTCTCTGTATACTATAGGTCCTTAATAAATGGTTATAGGAAGGAAGGAGAGGAAAGGGACAGGGCTTTAATCAGGAAGCATAGGTCAATGCAAATAAGCATTTATTGAGTGTTCCCTAAATGCAAGGCTATGGAGATGGAAAAGCAAAAATAAGTCCATTATAGTGGATCCTGTTCTTTAAAAGCTTGCTAACAAAGGTAGGAAAGAAAGACTTATTTTATCCTCCTCTCCCTAGCACCTCTGGTCTGATGGCTTGCCAGCCTTTTTCAGGGCTGCTCATCTGCCTTTGGTGTCCACCTGCCACCTAACTGTGGCTCCAAAAGCTGTAGCATGCACAGCAGTCACATCCCCAGTAAAACTGTCTTAGCAGAGACCTCTCCCTTCCAAATCAAATGAGAATCACCTTTGTAACCTTCATATATTTTTATTAAACCAAGCCAAAAAAGCTTCCAGTCCCAACATGAACCCTGATTTCACACACACACACACACACACACACACACACACACCAATTCCATATTTAATATCATTAAATAAAACAGGAGTCAGCTACATAGAATCCATCAGGACAGAAATAGCTCGCTTTACTCAATTTTTGGCTGAAGTAACTTTGATTTTACTGTTAGTGACCCTTCCCAGTGGGAATTGGCCTTATTTATTTTTGGGGTGGTTTCTCTGCTTTCAATGTTTTTTTTTTTCATCACAGAATAGTGCACACTGGCCATTTTCAACTGAGCATAAGTACTAGTACTCAGAGAGCAAAAAATAGACAGAATCGGTCAGCAATGATGAAACTCATTCCTTTTAGGGAAAAGATGAGAAATGGAAAATTAAAGCAAAGAAATAAAAATAAGGTCAGAAAATGAGATCAGAGAAAACAACGAATGGGCAAGAAGAAGAAAGAAGAAATGGGAAAGAAATATGAGAATATAGCAATTGAAAAAGGGAGAGCCATATTAAAAAAAGTGCAAGAAAAAATAGGCAAAAAGAAGATGCTATTAAAAATGATAATGAACCTAAGAATTTAGTCTTGCTTCTGCCTCTGCCCCTGATGATTTTGGAAGAGCTTAGTGGAGGGGCAGCTAATTGGTGTGGTAGAATACTGGTCTTAGAGTCAGGGGGAGCTGAGTTCAAATCTAGCATCAGATGCTAATTAGCTGTATGACCCTGTGCAAGTCATTTAAGTCTAATTGCCTCCAAAAAAAAAAAAAGTTGAATAGGCTCATTTACTTACCTCCATTTCACATTTTTAAAACAAACCCAAGAAGATTTGTTCCTGTTGTATGTCAGTAGAAATGTGCTGCAAACTTAATGTTAGGAATAGGTTAAAAGAATACTTTGGAAGAAAGACATTGTAGTGTACAAATACCTGACTCTTAAGATGTGATTATTTTCATTATTAGCAGTATGTAATATTGGAAAGAACATTGGATCTCTAGGTTCTGTTCATAGCTCTGTCACCAGCTATTTGTGTGACTCTAGACAAGTCAATTAACTTCTTTCTGTCTTAGTTTCCTAATCTATTAAACAAGGCCCCTTCTAGGTCAGTTTTTCTATCGTAACAAAACTACTGTGGCAGCCAGAGGCTAGGGGACTGACTGTATCCTTTCATCCACCAAAGGACTCATCTGCTCTGGATCCATGCATATAATGGACTCAGTTTAATCATGGTGGTATCTGATTATTAAGGAAAAGGGTCAGACTCCTTTTATTATGCCCTTGGCAGGTAAGGAGAAATCACCTAAAGCTTAGGTTTTGGCCTGTGTAGTAGGGGGTCTTCCCAAAGGGGTGGTATAGAAAAGTACAACATAAATCAGGTGTGGGACAAGTATTTATTTCTTATACACAAAACTCTCTCACAAGCAGGCATTAATAACATTTAAACAAAATACAGCTAGGCATAATCATTGTTATGCTTCACTGGGAAGTTGATACATAAAATATTAGGGCACAATACAGTTTGTGAGACACCTGAATTGACATTTTACATTTCACCTTGGTTTTGTGCTGGCAGAAGTTCCCAAACTTATTTGGCCTACCACCCCCTTTAAAAAAAATTACTCAGCACCCCCCTGGAAATCTATTTTCTTTAACTCTTTAATTTTTTTTGGAAACTTTCATCATTTCAAAAATTTATAATTTAAAAAAAAAATGATGTATCTTAAATTTAATTTGTTATAAATTTGTGGGGGCTTTTCCTGCATTGAAATTTTGATGATGCAATATTACATCATGTAACTGTATAGTATTGTATTATAAACAAGTCATTACATGCACATTTTCCTGACTATGCATGCTGGATTTCCCAACAATGTGTGGCATGTTTATCTGCCAACACTTGCTTGTTAAGACCTGTTAGCAGACTTGACCACTGATGGGTTATAACTTGCATTTTGTGTGTTTATTTGGAAAATAATGTAATCACTATGACTTTAACTTGGTTTTTCAAAAATTTCTTCTCTTCTTTCCTTATGTTTCTACCACCCCCTTATTTTTATTCAAAGTCCTGCAATTGTACCCTAGGTTAGTACTATCCCTTTGTATTGTTCCAATAGCACCCCTCTCCCTCGGGAGCAGTATTGCCCACTTTGGGAACCTGTCTCTAAACAATTCCTTTCAGGTTCAAATTTTTGTTAAAACAGTCCAGGGTTTGAGCTGGAGCTCCTTCCTTTGTCTATGGTATCTGTTCTAATGCAGAAACTCTCCCTACTGAGAGCTCTGCCTGAAGACTTAGGATCTCTAACCCTCTAGAACTCAACAAGTTTGCATTTAAGACAGAGCATACCTACCTTGGGATCTTTGTTCCATCACCTTTCTTCAGAAAGGAAAAAAAAAGAAAAGGCAATCAGGCTCAACTTATGTAGTCAAGTTTCTGCTCTAATTGTCATACAGGAGTAGTTGCTATGTGGCTGGGGGGTAGGGTAGGGTGAGGAAAGTGCTCCCCCAGTCTGTGTAAGAACATTACTTGCAACATAGAGGGTCAAAGGAATAAAAGTGATACATATAGTCGCTCCTTTTTTTTTCTTTTTGGAGTGGGGAAGGCAAGGCAATTGGGGTTAAGTGACTTGCCCAGTGTCACTTGTAAGTGTGACAAGTGTCTGAGGTCATATTTGAACTCAGGTCCTCTTGACTCCATGGTTGGTGCTGTATTCATTGTGCCCCCTAGCTGCCCCAAGTCACTCCTTTTTTAAAAGGACCAATAATTCACTGGTTTTTCTGCTAGGTGGCTAGTAATGGGGTGTTTTGTTATCCCCAAATGCCTGAATCCTTCAGTACTGAGTCATATATGACCAACCATAAGCAGCTTCATTCTTCCTCACACCCACCCCCAGCCAAAGTGCCCAAGCATTGATCTAGCACACATGGCAGCTTTGTACATGCCCTATTACACTATTATAAAGATAGTTTGAATTCCTTGTCAATCCCAGGAGAGCAAAAAAGGGAAATTTCCTTCATTTCTTAAAACCATAAACACATGAAAGGGAAACTATGTGATGAGAATCAGCCTTATAAAAATGATGGCATATACTTAGGTTCTTTTTACTTAAACTTTCTGAAGGAAAAGCTTCGTGAAAATCTTAAGCATTATTATTAACAAGGTATACAGAAATTTTTGTCTTTTTTATAACACTCATTTTCTCAAGGTTTTTTTTTATTTTTGCAAGACTATTTCAAGGATTCCACAAAATAATGTGTACCAGGTCAAATAGTACCTTTTGAACTATTCCTATCATTTTTTGACATCACCAATCTATGTGTCCAAGAAAAAATGTCATAGAAAAATTCATAGAATATTGGAGCTGAAGAGTCCTTCATACTGTCTTGCAAATGCAAAAAATTGAGGTCCAGAGAAATGAGATGACTTGCCCTTACTCAAACTGTTGTTAGATTGCCTGAGTTACAACAGATGCTTTGTACTGTCACCCCTGGCACACTTTTCTGGGAGTGGGAACTGGGAGAGCTAAACTAATATAATTCATATTAGCAGTGTTGAGAGATTTTGCAATTTCCTCATTGCTCACTTCTGATATCAGTAGATATTTCATGTTGACAATGCTAGATCAAGAACTCTGTGTATCTTCACATCCACTATGGGCAAGGCACTCTTGGGCACTGGTGATACCAAGATTAAAGAAAGACTAACTCCCTTCTCTCTGGGAGATTGCATCCTACTGGAAGTTAATATATTAGAAAAGGTATTATTTTCACAACTCCAAACCCCAACTCAAGGTGGTGTGTGTGTGTGTGTGTGTGTGTGTGTGTATGCAAATCAATTAACTTCCCTAGATAAAGCATTTATCAAGCACTTCCTGCGTTCCAGGAATTGTGCTAAGTGCTAAAAATACAAAAATGAAAAAAATATGATGGAACTTATTCTCAAAAAGTTTACTAAGGAAGACAACTCAAGGGATGCAAGTCATCTGGTGGGGAGGAGGAATAGACCAAAGAGTAAGCTGAAAGTGAAGTAAAGGGCCTTTCAAGATATGGCAGTCCCTGTCAAGGATGCCCCAATCAGTGAGCAGGTTCAGAGAGGAGCCTCAGTTTCCTCATCTGTTAAATAAAAGCTACATCACAGAAAAGTATAATAAAAGGAAAGGTGTAAAGGAGCAAAGGAGAGATCAGAATGCTTTAGGAATATTTGAGGAAGAAATAAACACTAATAACAGTAGAGATATCAGGGGAGTCTACATGGTGGTTATCTAGCTTAAAATTATTCACCTAACCTCAGAGTTGAAAGGGACTTCACTACTACCTAGTACAGCCATTATAAATACTTTAAAGTTTGCAAAGTACTATACACATTTTTCCTCATTAGAACCTTACAACAATCCTATAAAGTAGGTACAGCAGGTGTTATGTCCATTTAAAAGCTTTTTTAAAAAAAATTATTTTTGGATATTTTCTATTTCTTACACCACCACAGTATCCCATATATCCCTCCTCCTCTCCCTACTAGATAGGCATCACATATAATAAATGACATTTTTTTAGAGAGGGGCAAAAATGTCAGCACAACTGATTGATACATTGAAAAAGTCCAAAAGTATGTACAATGTGTAAAACATGTACAATGTATAGCTGTGGACTACTTAGTTCTACAAAGATATAGGGTGGGAATATCTTCTCATATCTCTTCATTGAAATTCTACTTGATCTATATAATTTTGTTACGTTTACTTCGGACTTTTTGGTATATCATTATTCTTGCCATTTACATTGTTGTAGTTATTGTGTCTATTGTTTTCTTGGCTCTGCTTACTTCACTCTGCATCAATTTCATATAGATCTTTCCATGCTTCTCTGTATTCATCAAACCCCATTATTTCTTCTTCTTCTGTTTTTGGAGGGGGTAATGCAGGGCAATTGGCATTAAGTGACTTGCTCAAAATCACATGGCTAGTAAGTGTGTCAAGTGTCTGAGGCTGCATTTGAACTCAGGTCCTCCTGACTCCAGTATCTTTGCCAAGAAAACCCCACATGGGGTCATTAAGAGTTGGATATAACTGAAATGACTGAACAACAACACTCATTCATAACTAAATAGTCCCTGCCAATGTGTTTATTTTACCAACCAGAGGGTACATTAGTTTAAAGCAAATAGCATAGCAAGTAAAGTGACAGTAGAAGATTGCCCTATTTACCTTGGTGTTATATTTTCACAAGTTACAGCATAGTATTTTGAAAAGAGCTCTGGATTTGGAGTCAGCATTTGCTGAGTTCAAATGTTGGCTCTACCATTTACTACCTATAAGAACCTGAGCAAACTCCTGGAAGAGACTGTATGTAATAGATGCCTTTACTTTCTTCCTCTTCCTCATTTTTTTTTTTTTATAAAGCAATTGGGGTTAAGTAACTTGCTCAAGGTTACACGGCCAGGTGTTTCTGGGTGGGTGCTAAGTGTTTGAGCCTGGGATTCGATCTCCAGGTCTTCTCAACACTGGAGCCGGTACTCTTACTCACTGTGCTACCTGGCCGCCCCACTTCCTCATTTCTTAATCCCCTAAAATCCAGCTTCCCACTTCATTTCTACTCAAATTGTCTTCTCCAAGATTACCAGTGATCTCTGCATTGAAGCCTTTTCTCAGTCCTCATTCTCCTTGACCTCTCTGCAGCCTTTGGCACTGTTGATTACTTTTTCTTCCAGGGGTACTATCCTATCTCTAGGTATTTGGGATGCTAACCTCTCCTGGTTCCCCTCCTAACCTATCTGACCACTTCTCAGTCTCCTTTACTGAATTCTCTTCCAGGTCACACCCTCTAATCTTAGATATCCCATAGGATTCTGGGGTGGGCCCTTGTATCAGCAATGCCATATTCACAATACCTATGGAAATTACAGATATGCTGATATAATTATCCATTACAAAATACATCATGCTTGCCATATGGGGGAATAAGCTAGAAAATTTATTAAGATACCAAAAGACTGAGTCCCAAAACTAGAAAGTGAAAGCCATCAGAGTAGTTATGACATTGGCACAGGTAGATAAAGTAGAAAGCACCCACATTCTCAAGCCTTTAAAACAGAACAGGCCACCTCAGGCAAAGGTCCTCCTCTCCCCACTCACAGCAACCACCCAGCGTCCGGGAAGCGCGCTCCCAGCAGCTCCGGCCCCTGGCAGTCCTCAGCAGGAGTCCTTAGCAGAAATTCTGGCTGACTCAAAAAGGGCTTTGCGCTGCCGCCACCACTGCCTCTGCTGCTGCTGCCGCCCTCACCACCACTGGTAGCCACTGCAGGAACTCTAGTTTTGGCTTCCGCTTCCTCTTGCTCCGCCCCTTCCTGCTACGTCAGCAAGTACAATGGGGCATGGAAGATCTTTAAATCCCATAACCCTTACAGCCCTCTTCTCTTTATATATGAAGAGATATATCTATATTACTTCACTTGGTGATCTCATCAGCTGTCAGGGATTTAACAGATGTTAACAGTTCTAAAATCTACCTATCCTATCCTAAACTCTGTTAACCTCCAATTTTGCCTTAACAGCCATCTTTCAGACATCTCAAATGGGATGTCCAGTAGCTATCTTAAACTCAACATATCCAAAACTAAATTCATTATCTTTTCCCCTAAACCCTTCTCCTGTCCTACCTTCCCTATGACTATGATATGTATGATTATGATATATGATATATATGATATATGACACATATGATATATTCCTATGATAGCAACACTATCTTCCCACTTTTTCAGGATTGCAACCTTTGTGCCAGCCTCTATTCCTCATTCTCTCTTACCTGCCATGTTGCCAAGGCCTGTTGATTTCACCTTTGTAGCATCTCTTGAATATGCTCCCTTCTTTCCTTGGATACTGCCACTGCCTCATTACCTTACACCTGGACTATTGCAGTAGCCTGCTATTTAGTCTGTCTGCCTCAAGTCACTCCCCCTCCAATCCATTCTCCATTCAGCTGCCAAAACAATTTTCCTAAAAGTACAGGTCCAATTGTGTCACCCCTGTACTCAGTAAACTCCAGTTGCTCTCCATCACCTCCAGGATCAAAAACAATATTCTCTGTGCAGCATTCAAAGCCTTTCATCATCTGGTCCCACCCCACCTTACCAGTCTTTTTATACCTTACTCTCCTCCACATATTTTTCAGTCTAGTGACACTGGCCTCTTGGCTATTCCTCAAAGAAGACACTTCATCTCTTGGCTTTGGCTATTTTCACTTGACTAGCATTCAAGCTTGAAATACTCTCCCTGCTCATCTCTGCCTGTTGGTTTCCCTTCAAGTCCCAACTAAAATCCCATCTTCTATAGGAAGCATTTCCCAATCCCTCCTAATTTTTGTGCCTTTGCTCTTTTAATTTTAATTTTTCCTATTTTTCACACACACACACACACACACACACACACATATATATTGTTTGTATATATTTGTTGCTTGTCTCTTGCATTAGATTGTGAGCTCCTTGTGAGCAGGGGCTGTCTTTTGCCTCTTTTTGTATCTTCAACACTTAGCACAGTACCTGGCACACTGGCACTTAATAAATGTTTACTGATTGGATGACAAATCTGTGTAAAGAAGAATCAATGAAACATTGTGCCTTGGGCCATTTAAAGATGAATGAGTAAATGTGTAGCCAGAAGAAATCATAAATTTTATTATGATGGCTCAACCATTTTTTTTTTAAATAGGGTCATAAAAATGGGAGAGAAAACACAGTCAATCAATTGTAAATTGCATGAAAACTCCAGAAGATAGGGAGTGGTTAAGTGTTTTGCTGACTGACAATGAAAGTTGCATTAAAAACAGCATAGATAAACAGATATTTTTGAAAGAGGAAACACAATTGTTAACCATCATTAGGAAAACCATTGAAACTTTAAACATCTGAAATGCAAACTAAGTTTAACAACTTTGAGGTACCACCTTACATCCATCAAATTGACAGATGTAGTTAAAAACATAGTCAATTCTGGCAGAACTGTGGGCACTTAAAAAATCTGGTGGAACTATAAATTGGTGCAATATTTCTGGGGTATGGTCTTATAAGAGAGCCATGTGGCAGAATAAAAAAATAGTTACAAAACTAGCCATACCCTATGAGACATCCAACTACTAAGATAATACTCTAAGAATAATATTAAAGGAAGAGGGGGTCCATTACCTATACAAAAATATTCATAGCTGCTTTATTTTAGATAGCAAAAAAAAAACAGAAAACCATACATCTAATGATTAGGGAATAACTAGAAGGTGACATGCTTAGGCAATTAGATTATTATACTATAAGAATAACAAATATGAAAAAATAAACATGTAGAAAAGATATAAAGTCATGCTAAGTGAAGAAAGCAAGATTAGAAGAGCATACGCACTGACTGGTTATAGTTAAAAGCAATAGCAGCAAAACCATGAATATAAGATATTGAAAGAGGACATAGAATAACTGGTTGCTGTTGTTAAAGTTGATTTTTCCCCCCTTTTATAAAAATGCACATAGTTTAGATTGTTTCTTTTATTTGAGGTTTTATTTTAGATGGTACAGTGAATAGCATGTTGAAATTGGAGTCAGGAAGACCTAAGTTCAAATCCCACCTCAGATACTTATTTAGCTTGTGTGACCCTGGGTAAGTTATTTAAACTTTCTCAACCTTAGCTTCCTCATCTATAAAATGGGGAAACTAATTGCACTAGGGTTGCTGTGAGGAACAAATGAGATTATATATAAGTATATGTGTTTATATATATACATATATATACACACATGTATGTATACATATAGACACATATGTATATGTATATATGTCTGTATATTGCTTTTCAAACATTAAATTGCTATGTAAATGCTATCTATTATTGTTTTGTTTGTGTTTGTTAAAATAATCATTGAATTTATAAGGAAAAAATTTTTAGTAATAGCTAACATTTAATGGTGCTTAAGGTTTGCAAAGCACTATACAAATTTTTTTTTAAAACAGCATAACAAATCACAATAGGTAAGCATTCATATATTATATTTTAAAAATGGATATTCCATGGCCTAAATTTGCTTTTTCATCACATATGAAGTTGGAAAGTCTCCAAAAGATAGATAGGTCAAGAGATGTCATAAAACATAAAAGTTACCCATATTGTAGTTGCTGTTTTCAAAAAGAAGGAGGAAAAGAAAAAATAATTTGAAACTAGGTTATAAAGCTCATGTGGATAAAGTAGTAATATCCTCTGAGAGCTTACTAAAAAAAACCTCAAGCTTTCAAGAAACAGTAATTGAGCTATTTTATTAATATGATAAAATCATATATTTAGAACCAAAAGCTAGCATTATTTGCAATAGAGAAACACTAGAAGCTATCACAGAAAAAACAGGAGTAAAGTAAAAATACAACACCTTCTCATTATTATTTGACATAGTTCTAAAAATACTAACAATGGCAGTAAGATAGAAATGAAAGGCATAGACATTAGCAAAGAAATAAAGTTAACCCAACTTGAAAGCAGTGTGATTGTTTACTTAAAGAAACACAGAAGATCAAGAAATAAACTAATTGAGACAATAGCTCCAACAAAGTACCAAAGATGCTAATTTCACAAAGATTGTCAACATTTCCATATAGCAGTAACAAAGACCAGAGGGAAATGATAAAAAAATTCCATTTATAATAATCACAGTGCATAGACTATCTGAAAGTCAGTCTACCAAACCAATGACAAAATCTTTCAGGGTTACTTCAGCAAGTAAGTTTCAGAGACCTTATTTGAACTTAGGTCTTTCCAATTCCACGTTAGTGCTTTATCCACTATATCACCTGTTTTCTTGCCAAAGAGAATTTTTTAACCAGTACCAACTAATTTTGATGATTAGTACTCTGTAGTACATGTTGAGATCTGGTCCTTCCTTTCTTTTTTAATTCATTATTTCCCTTGGGATTCTTCACATTTGATTCCTCTAATAGTTTTATTTTTTTTTTCTAGCTCTATTAGGCATCTTTTTGGGGACAGTTAGGTGGCTTGATGGATAGAGCACTGAGTCTGAAGTCAGGAAGACTCATTTTCCTGAGTTCAATCCAATGTCAGATACTTACTAACTGTGTAAACCTGGACAAATAACTTAAACTTGTTTGCCTCAGTTTCCTCATCCATAAAATGAGCTGGAGAAGGAAATGGCAAATCACTTAAGTATCTTTGCCAAGAAAACCCCAAATGGGGTCATGTAGAGCAGACACCACTGAAAAACAGCTGAACAACAATAACATAAAGCATCTTTGGTAATTTTGCATTTTTCTGATTTAGTAAATTAATTTAGGTAGTAGTATAATTTTTTGTCATATTGGCATGTGTACCCATAAGTAATTAATGTTCTATCATAATTCTACTCTTTATTTTTTTAATCAAATGCTTTATTAACTTCTAGTTTACATTATTCATTTCCACAAGATTTTGAGTTACAAATTTTCTCCCTGTTTTTCCCCCTACCCACCACCCCAAAATAGTGATACCACTGGATATCCCCTCCTCCAATCTGCTCTCTCCCATATTTTCTCCCATACCACCTCTGACTTCCCAGTAGGGCACGGTGGATCTCTATGCCCCAGTGCCTGTATATCTTATTTCCCAGTTACATGTAAGATAATATTAATAACAGTATATATATTTAAACATTTGATTTTAAAACTTTAAATTCCAGATTCATTCCCTTCCGTGCTTGTCACCCACCCTTACTGGGAAGATAAGCAATTCAATATAGGTTGTACATGTGTGGCTATGCAAAACATTTCCATAGTGGATATATTGTAAAAGACTGACTATATTTCCCTCCTTCCTATCCTACCTCCCACTTGTTCTATTCTCTACTTTGATCCCTTCCCTTTTCAAAAGTGGATGCTTCCAACTTCCCTCTCCCCTAACCTGCCCTCCCTTCCACCACCCCCCCCCCATCCCCTTCTGCCCTACTTTCCTGTAGGGTGAGATACCCTATTTAGTGTGTATGTCATTCCCTCCCTAAGCCAAATTCAATGAGAATAAGATTGACCCATTCCCTTTTGCCTTCCTGTTCTTCCCCTCCATTGTAACCATTTCCCTTGCCTCTTCTATATGAGATAGTTTACCCCAATCTGTCTCTCCCCATCTCCTCTCATTATATTCCTCTCTCACCTCTTAATTTTACCTTTTAAGTATCATCCCTTCCTGTGAAATTGGTCCTGTGCCCTCTATCTATGTATACCTGCACACATATATACACACATTCACATATGTATTCATATGCCCATATATCCTCCTATATAAACATATATGCACATGTGTATATATCCATATATCCATACACACACACACATATATATATACACATTTCTATTCCCTTCAACTATTCTCATACTGAGAAAAGTGTCATAAGTTACAATTATCATTTTTCCATGTAGGGATGTAAATAGTTTAACTTTGATAAGTTCCTTATGATTTTTTTTCCCTGTTTACCTTCTCATGCTTCTCTTGCTTCTTGTATCTGAATGTCAGATTTTCTATTCAACTCTGTTTTTTTTTTCATCAAGAATGCTTGAAAGTCCTCTATTCCACCGAATGACCATATTTTCCCCTGAAACATGATACTCAGTTTTGCTGGGTAGGTGATTCTTGGTTTTAATCCCAGCTCCTTTGACCTCCAGAATATTATATTCTAAGCCCTTCGATCCCTTAGTGTAGAAGCTGCCAGATCCTGTGTTATCCTGATTGTGTTTCCACAATATTCAAATTGTTTCTTCCTGGCTGCTTGTAATATTTTCTTCTCAATCTGGGAATTCTGGAACCTGGCTATAATATTCATAGGAGTTTTCTTTATGGGATATTTTTCAGGAGGTGATTGGTGGATTCTTTCAACCTCTATTTTGCCCTCTGGTTCCAAAACTTCAGGGCAGTTTTCCTTGAGAATTTCTTGAAGGATGATTTCTAGTTTTTTTTTTTTTTAATCACAGCTTTCAGCCTCTTTTGCCATCTGGGTTAGTCTGTTTTTTAAGGTGTTATTTTCTTCAGTCAGGTTGTTGACTCTCATTTCATAATTTTCTTGTATTGTTCTCATTTCTCTTCCCAATTTTCCCTCCACTTCTCTTATTTTGTTTTCAAAATTCTTCTTAAGGTCCTCTATGGCCTATAACCAGTTTGCATTTTTCTTGGAAGTTTTTGGTGCAGGAGTTCTGACTTTGCTGTCTTCCTCATGTCCCATGCTTTAATCCTTTTTGTCCCCAAACTAGGACTGGGTTGCTCTGTTTGCTTTGCTTCCTTTGCCTGCTCATGTTGCAACTCCATTACTTGACTTTTGGGCTTTTTGCCACAGTAGGACTCTACCACCAGACAGGGGAGCTTTGTCCCAAATACTGGGGTTTTCTCAGCTGCTGAAGCTGTTAGTTGGGTGCCCTCTCTGAAGCCTCCACATGCTCTGGCAAGCTGCTCACACACTCCAGGACCTCCACCCTAGACCTCAATCCAGATCCAAGCAGGTTAAAGCAAGAGCTATTACCCCTCAGACTGGTTGCTTGCTTGGTCCCCCTACAATCTGCAAGCCAGGAGCTTGAAGCTGCCTCACGGTGGCTGCACGGCAACAGCGCCTCAGTGGCTTCTCCTTCCAGGGGGCAAAGGATGACCACACTCCCAAACTACCAGATCCCAAAGTCCACACTGCACTGACCTCTCACTTTGTCCTTAGCATCTATGTGTTGATAATTCTGGAAATCACCACAGCTGCTGGTGATCTGAAGTCCCTCCAGCAGTGGCTGGTCAGGCCTTCCCTGAGGCTATAATCTCCGGCTTGAGCGGGGCTGGGCTTGGTTCACAGAGCGCTGCGTTGGCCGCTTCCTGCCAGCCTGCCAGGCTGTCCTCAGTGGGAGGTTAGCTTCTCTGTGGTTCTGTAGCTCCAAAGTCTGTTCAGAGTCACCTTTTACATGAATTGGAGGAGGTGAGAGCCGGAGCCCCTCGGAAGTCCTGTTTCTACTCTGCCATCTTGACTCTGCCCCCCCTCTACTCTTTATTTTATAAAGATTGTTTCATAGTTCTATTCATATAGTTCCTGTATATTGGCAGGTAAATTATTAATTATTTTATAAATTCTGTAGTTATTTTGAATGGAATTTATTTGTCTACCTTTTCCTGCTGAATTTTGCTGGTAGTAGATAGAAAGGTTGATGTTGATTTAGGTTAGTTTATTTTATATACTTCTACTTTGCTAAAGTTCCAGTTAATTTGGTAGTTGGATATTTTTGCTATAATTAGACACTTGTGTACCCTTAAAGCACCTTAATATGTAAAATGCTTAAAACCTTTCTCAGCGACATAAATAAAGAGATAGGAACCTAATAAAAAATAGTATCAGTTTTAAACATGTTGAATGGTTATGAAATACATAAATGTTATAATAAATATCTGTGTCATCTATGGGCTTGGATTGTCCACCACCACCTCAGGCTACTGTTTCAACCTTTTCCCAGGTTGCCACAAGGCCTGGGTCTGAGTTGGTAAGGTCTCATGAAAATTGGGT
>NW_027187460.1:61541641-61543231 GCF_028583685.1 Petaurus breviceps papuanus | reverse complement strand
ATTCCCTTTTGCCTTCCTGTTCTTCCCCTCCATTGTAACCATTTCCCTTGCCTCTTCTATATGAGATAGTTTACCCCAATCTGTCTCTCCCCATCTCCTCTCATTATATTCCTCTCTCACCTCTTAATTTTACCTTTTAAGTATCATCCCTTCCTGTGAAATTGGTCCTGTGCCCTCTATCTATGTATACCTGCACACATATATACACACATTCACATATGTATTCATATGCCCATATATCCTCCTATATAAACATATATGCACATGTGTATATATCCATATATCCATACACACACACACATATATATATACACATTTCTATTCCCTTCAACTATTCTCATACTGAGAAAAGTGTCATAAGTTACAATTATCGTTTTTCCATGTAGGGATGTAAATAGTTTAACTTTGATAAGTTCCTTATGATTTTTTTTCCCTGTTTACCTTCTCATGCTTCTCTTGCTTCTTGTATCTGAATGTCAGATTTTCTATTCAACTCTGTTTTTTTTTTTCATCAAGAATGCTTGAAAGTCCTCTATTCCACCGAATGACCATATTTTCCCCTGAAACATGATACTCAGTTTTGCTGGGTAGGTGATTCTTGGTTTTAATCCCAGCTCCTTTGACCTCCAGAATATTATATTCTAAGCCCTTCGATCCCTTAGTGTAGAAGCTGCCAGATCCTGTGTTATCCTGATTGTGTTTCCACAATATTCAAATTGTTTCTTCCTGGCTGCTTGTAATATTTTCTTCTCAATCTGGGAATTCTGGAACCTGGCTATAATATTCATAGGAGTTTTCTTTATGGGATATTTTTCAGGAGGTGATTGGTGGATTCTTTCAACCTCTATTTTGCCCTCTGGTTCCAAAACTTCAGGGCAGTTTTCCTTGAGAATTTCTTGAAGGATGATTTCTAGTTTTTTTTTTTTTAATCACAGCTTTCAGCCTCTTTTGCCATCTGGGTTAGTCTGTTTTTTAAGGTGTTATTTTCTTCAGTCAGGTTGTTGACTCTCATTTCATAATTTTCTTGTATTGTTCTCATTTCTCTTCCCAATTTTCCCTCCACTTCTCTTATTTTGTTTTCAAAATTCTTCTTAAGGTCCTCTATGGCCTATAACCAGTTTGCATTTTTCTTGGAAGTTTTTGGTGCAGGAGTTCTGACTTTGCTGTCTTCCTCATGTCCCATGCTTTAATCCTTTTTGTCCCCAAACTAGGACTGGGTTGCTCTGTTTGCTTTGCTTCCTTTGCCTGCTCATGTTGCAACTCCATTACTTGACTTTTGGGCTTTTTGCCACAGTAGGACTCTACCACCAGACAGGGGAGCTTTGTCCCAAATACTGGGGTTTTCTCAGCTGCTGAAGCTGTTAGTTGGGTGCCCTCTCTGAAGCCTCCACATGCTCTGGCAAGCTGCTCACACACTCCAGGACCTCCACCCTAGACCTCAATCCAGATCCAAGCAGGTTAAAGCAAGAGCTATTACCCCTCAGACTGGTTGCTTGCTTGGTCCCCCTACAATCTGCAAGCCAGGAGCTTGAAGCTGCCTCACGGTGGCTGCACGGCAACAGCGCCTCAGTGGCTTCTCCTTCCAGGGGG
>NW_027187460.1:61492248-61541541 GCF_028583685.1 Petaurus breviceps papuanus | reverse complement strand
CAAACTCCCAAACTACTGGATCCCAAAGTCCACACTGCACTGACCTCTCACTTTGTCCTTAGCATCTATGTGTTGATAATTCTGGAAATCACCACAGCTGCTGGTGATCTGAAGTCCCTCCAGCAGTGGCTGGTCAGGCCTTCCCTGAGGCTATAATCTCCGGCTTGAGCGGGGCTGGGCTTGGTTCACAGAGCGCTGCGTTGGCCGCTTCCTGCCAGCCTGCCAGGCTGTCCTCAGTGGGAGGTTAGCTTCTCTGTGGTTCTGTAGCTCCAAAGTCTGTTCAGAGTCACCTTTTACATGAATTGGAGGAGGTGAGAGCCGGAGCCCCTCAGAAGTCCTGTTTCTACTCTGCCATCTTGACTCTGCCCCCCCTCTACTCTTTATTTTATAAAGATTGTTTCATAGTTCTATTCATATAGTTCCTGTATATTGGCAGGTAAATTATTAATTATTTTATAAATTCTGTAGTTATTTTGAATGGAATTTATTTGTCTACCTCTTCCTGCTGAATTTTGCTGGTAGTAGATAGAAAGGTTGATGTTGATTTAGGTTAGTTTATTTTATATACTTCTACTTTGCTAAAGTTCCAGTTAATTTGGTAGTTGGATATTTTTGCTATAATTAGACACTTGTGTACCCTTAAAGCACCTTAATATGTAAAATGCTTAAAACCTTTCTCAGCGACATAAATAAAGAGATAGGAACCTAATAAAAAATAGTATCAGTTTTAAACATGTTGAATGGTTATGAAATACATAAATGTTATAATAAATATCTGTGTCATCTATGGGCTTGGATTGTCCACCACCACCTCAGGCTACTGTTTCAACCTTTTCCCAGGTTGCCACAAGGCCTGGGTCTGAGTTGGTAAGGTCTCATGAAAATTGGGTATTCTGCAATTCCTGGCCTGGGGAGGGATGGTGGGAGGGAGACAGGAGGTGCGAGAGACAGAGAGAGAGAGAGAGTAGGTACATAGGCAAACTAAAAATTCACATAATGCTCAAAATGTTCTCTAGTGTATCAGTTGCATTGGAACAAATTCATGTTTTCAAAACAAGCATAATAGCAGAACTGACTATTCTCTAAATAAGGCATCAAATCATCTGCAAAAAGGTATAGTTTTATTGTTTCTGCTTTCTTTATTTTCTTAAAGTTTTTTAAAATTTATTTATTTTTAGTTTTCAACATTCATTTCCACAAGATTTTGAGTTACAATTTTTTCTCCCTGTCTTTCCCCTACCCCCACCCCAAAATAGCAAGAATACTGAATACCCCTTCCCCCAACCTGTTCTCTCTTATATCTTACCCATCACCCCCCCTAACTTTCTAGTAGGGCAAGATGGATTTCTATACCCCAGTATCTGTATATCTTATTTCCCAGTTGCATATAAAAAACAATTTTTAAAAAACATTTGTTTTTAAAACTTTGAGTTCCAGATTTTTTCCCTTCTTCCCTCCTCACCTGCCTCCACTGGGAAGATAAGCAATTCAATATAGCTTGTACACATGTAGTTACCCAAATCATTTCCATAGTACTTAAAGTGTGAAAGACTTACTATATTTCCCTCCATCCTATCCTGTCCCCCCACTTATTCTATTTTCTCCTTTGATCCTGTCCCTTTTGAAAAATGTTTGCTTCTAACTACCCTCTCCCCCAACCCTCTCCCTTCTATCATCCCCCCTCTTATCTCTTACCCCCCTATTTTCTTGTAGGGTAAGATACCCAATTGAGTGTGCATATTATTCCCTCGTTAAGCCAAATTCAATGAGAATAAGGTTGTCCCATTCCCTTTCACCTTCCTGCTCTTGCCCTCCATTGTAACAGTTTTTTCTTGCCTCCTTTAATGAGATAATTTACCCTAATCTATCTCTCCCTTTCTCCTCCCAATAAATTCCTCTCTCATCTCTTAATTTTATTTTTTAGGGATCATCCCTTCATATTCAACTCATCCTGTGCCCTCTGTCTATGTATACATGAACACACATATACCTAACTCACATATATATTTATATACACATACACTCTCCTGTACATACATATATATGTATGCATACATATATATGCACATAATATATTCCTTTCAACTCTCCTCATACTGAGAAAAGTCTTATGCGTTACAATTATTGTTTTCACATGTAGGAATGTAAATAGTTCAACTTTAATAATTTTCTTATGATTTCTTTTTCTTGTTTATCTTCTTATGCTTCTCTTGGTTGCTGTATTTGAAAGTCAAATTTTCTGTTTAGCTCTGGTTTCTTTTTCATCAAGAATGCTTGAAATAGGGGCGGCTAGGTGGTGCAGTGAATAGAGCACCAGCCTAGGAGTCAGGAGGACCTGAGTTCAAATCTGCCTTTAGACACTTAATACTTACTAGCCACATGACATTGGGCAAGTCACTTAACCCCAATTGCCCAGCCTCCCCCCCCCAAAAAAAAGCAAAAAACAAAACCCAAAGAATGCTTGAAAATCCTCTCTTTCATTGAATGACCATATTTTCCCCTGTAGCATTATACTCAGTTTTGCTGGCTAAGTGATTTTTGGTTTTAGTCCTAGCTCCTTTGACCTCTGGAATATCATATTCCAAGCCCTTCAATCCATTAATGTAGAAGCTGCTAGGTCTTGTGTTATCCTGATTGTGGTTCCACAGTACTCAAATTGTTTAATCCTTACTGCTTGCAGTATTTTCTCCTTGACCTGAGAATTCTGAAATTTGGCTATAATATTCCTAGGAGTTTCCTTTTTGGGATCTTTTTCAAGAGGTGATCAGTGACTTCTTTCAATTTCTATTTTTCCCTCTGGTTCAAGAATATCAAGGCAATTTTGCTTGATAATTTCTTGAAAGATGGTGTCTAGGCTCTTTTTTGATCATGGCTTTCAGGTAGTCCAGTAATTTTTAAATGATCTCTCCTGGATCTGTTTTCCAGGTCAATGGTTATCCAATGAGATATTTCACATTGCCTTCTATTTTTTCATTTGTTTGGATCTGTTTTATAGTATCTTGATTTCTCATAAAGTCATTAGCTTCCATTTGCTCCAATCTAATTCTGAAGCAATGATTCTACTCAGTGAGCTTTTGAGATTCTTTTTCCATCTGGCAAATTCAGCTTTTTAAGGCATTCTCCTCATTGTCTTTTTGAACCTCTTTTGCCATTCGAGTTAGTTTATTTTATTTTTTTTTTTGCTTTTTTTTGGAGGGCAGTTGGGGTTAAGTGACTTGCCCAAGGTCACATGGCTAGTTTTGTGTTAAGTGTCTAAGGCTGGATTTGAACTCAGGTCTTCCTCACTCCAGGGCTGGTGCTCTATTCACTGCGCCACCTAGCTGCCCTGAGTTAGTGTTTTTGGTTTTTTTTGCTTTTTGGAGGGCAATTGGGGTTAAGTGACTTGCCCAAGTTCACACGGCTAGTTTTTGTGTTAAGTGTCTGAGGTCGGATTTGAACTCAGGTCCTCCTGACTCCAGAACTAGTGCTCTATTCACTGTGCCACCTAGCCACCCCGAGTTAGTTTAATTTTTAAGGTGTTATTTTCTTCAGTGTGTTTTTGGGTCTCTTTTAGCAGGCTGTTGACTCACTTTTCATGATTTTCTTGCATCATTCTCATTTCTCTTCCCAATTTTTCCTCCACTTCTCTTACTTGATTTTCAAAATCCTTCTTGAGCTCCTCCGTGGCCTATAAACAGTTCATATTTTTCTTGGACGCTTTTGATGCAGGAATTCTGACTTTGTTGTCTTCCTCCTGCTCTATGCCTTGATCCTTTTTGTCCCCAGAAAAGGATTATATATGGTCTGTTTGTGCTTCCCCTGCTTGCTCATCTTGCCAGCTAGTTACTTGACTTTTGAGCTCTTTGTCATGGTAGAACTCTGCTTCCACAATGGAAAGAGCTTTGTTCCAGATCGCTGGGGTTTTCACAGCTACTGGAGCTATTAGGAGGGTGCCCTCTCTACAGCCTCCACGAGCTCTGGCTCACTGGCTGCACACCCCAAGACCACCACCCAAGACTGATCCAGATCCAAGCAGGTCAAAGCAAGAATGATGACCCTATGAATGGTCGCTTGGTCCCCCTGTAATCTGCAGGCCAGGGGCTCCTGAGGCAGCCACCATGCCTCTGCTGCTTCTCAACCCGGGGGCAGGGGCCAGACCATGCTCTTCTGTCCACCCACCACAACAGAGTTCTACACTGACCTTTTACTTTGTCTTTGGCGTTTATGGGTTGAGAGTCTGGAAACTGCCACAGCTGCTGGTGATTCACTCTCCTGAAGTCTGCTCTGGCTGCTGCTGGTTGGAGCTGCCCTGGGGCTGGAACCATTTGGCTCAGGTGGGACTAAGCTTGGCTCTCAGCTCTTTGCAATAGACCCTTCCTGTCTGCCTGCCAGGCTGCCTTCAGCCTCTCTGTCACTTTGTGGGTTCTGTAGCTCTAAAGTTTGTTTAGAGTAATTTTTTTTTTACTGGAATTAGAAGTGATTGAAGCAGGAGCTCATGCCAATCTTATGCTAATACTCCACTATCTTGACTCCATCCCCCGTTTCTTCTTTCTTTATGCTTATTTAGTTCATTGTTTTTTCTTGTCTTATTGTTATAGCTAGCGTTTCTAGCACTTTTTAAGTAATAGTGATGATAATAGATGCCCTTGTATTGAAGAAAAAACATTAATTCTGTGCCTAAAACTCAGAGTACAACATTAATGTTTTTTTCTTCAATACAGTACAATTGTCTCTTGAATACAATATTGTGAAAGTATCTAGCATTTCTCCATTACATGTAATACTAGCCCTTGGTTTTAAATACATAATATCTATTTAGCATATCAAAGAAAGGTTGTTTTATTCCTATAATTTTTAGTTTTATTTTTTTAAAAACAGGAATAGGTGTTATATTTTGTCAAAAGCTTTTTTTTTTTTAAAGCATCTATTTTGGCTTTAATGGTTATTTTACTAATATATAGTCCATTATGTTTATAATTTTCCATATGCTGAAACAACTTTACATTCCTAACATAAGTATAGCCTCTTCATAGTGTATAATTTTTAAATTATGTTGTTGTGGCTTCTATGCCAATATTTTATTTAATATTTTTATACTCGTATTTATTATGTCTGTAGTTTTCTCTTTATTTGTCCCTCCCTGGTTTAAATATTGTATCACAGAAAGCATTTGGCAGGGTCCCTTCTTTTTCTATTTTTGCAAAGAGTTTAAAAAAATATTATATTAGAATTCATTGTTCTTTGAATTTTTATTTTATTTTATTTACTTCACTTCTGTTGAATTCTGTGGTAAATTCTCAGAAAGCCTGGGTTTTTGTCTTTGGGACTTTATAGCTTATTCAGTTTCTTGTTCCTAAATTGTTCTGGGTTACTTTTAACTATCTTTTTCTTGTTCAGGTAATCTGGGTATTTTATATTTTACAAGTATTCATTTCATCTGAGTGATCCATATCTTATACATATAATTGGGCAAAATAATTTTAATCTTTCTTTAAAAGTCTTTAACTGAATATATTTTATTGTATTGTGATCAGTATAAAAGATGTTTCATATTTCATTTTTCTGCATTTGTTGTGAGGTTTTATGTCATAATGCATAGTTCATTTTTGTAAAGGTGCCACCATTCTTGACTGAAACATAAGTCTACTCTTTTCTGTCTCCATTGTGTTATTCAGTTTTCTGCTGTTCTACTGGAAAAAATAGAAGGTTTCTTTCAGGACGTAGCGAGTAGATTTCTTCTTATTTTCACTTTGCCTCTGAATTTAATAGGTCAGGACAATTTCATTTATTTCTTGAAATGTGGAATCCTGTGAGTTTTTTTTCATTTTTGGTTTTGATTACCAGTTTGTCCAGTGATTCTTTATTTCTCCTTGACCTTCTTTTCTAGATCAATTATTTTTTTTATAGGATATAGCTTACATTTTCTTCTATGTTTTCAGTCTTTTGATTTTGTTCTCATACTAGTTATCTTATGCAGTCACCAATTTCTCTTTGTTACATTCTTATTTTCAGAAAGTCTGGTACTTAGGTAAAATTTTGTGTCTTATTCTATTTCACTTCTTTCTTCTAGAGCTGTCATTTTATGTGTAACATCCTTTTTTATTTCTTATTTCATCTTTTCCAGGAGCTGTAATAGACCTTGTGGCCAAACCATATCTTGATCTCGGGCTTTACCCTTAGTCATTAAGGAATCACTATCTTCCTCTATGTTTATGTCCTGCATATCCTTAGATCCATAAAAAACACCTTTTTTCTTCAGATTCTCATTCTGCTTTTTTATCTTCCAGCTTTAGATCTTTGAATTAGGATTTTGACCACTCCTGTTCACTTAGATGGGATGGTGAGTCCCTGTTTGTCCTTGTTTTGTATTGTGTGAAGTCTTGCTGCTACCTCTCCTTTTCACTGGCATCTGCTGTGAACAGAATATCAGCAGGCACCAGACTCACCTATCCTTCAGGTAGAGAGTTCTGAGCTCTTGAAGGCTATTGGAGGCATCTCAACTTACTGCAAACTTTTAAGAGCCCCAAGAGAATATAAACTAATCAAAACCCTCTCAAGAAGAGCTTTTCCAGCTTTGTTCCCTGAGCTCTGACTGGTCTTAACACTTGTAGGGCCTTCTTACTGGACCACTCAGAATCTCTAGGTGCCAGAAAGCCTCCAAGTGTAGTGCTTGCCTTACCCTAGCTCCTACTCATTGGGTCCTCTCATTTTTGCCTACTGGCTTCTGAGTGTCCCCCTTTGCCAATACAGGCTCCGATTAAAGTACTTACTGTTGTATGTCTTTATTTCTCAATAATTACTCAGTACAGTTCACTCCTGTTTTATCTTTTTTGACTATTTGATAGGAAGTCTTCCAAACTGATAATCTCTAAAATAAGGGTATGACTGTCATTCTCTTCCTCAAAAATTTTCAGTGGCTTTCTGTTGCACCTAGGATAAAAGACGGCCTCCTCAGCTTTCATTCAGTGTTCTTCCATAATCTGATTCTAAGCCATCTTTGCAGACTAATTTTACATTTTTCCCCTTAATAAACTACATTCCAACCAAACTGGTCTGCTGCTGTTCCCCCATACATGACAGCCCAAGATTGTGTCCAGTCTAGAATGCTCTTCACTTCCTCATCTTGGAATCCACAATGAGCAAAAACACCATTATATTGATCTGTGTCACGTCTTATGTGAGGTTTTTCCTAGTGCTCTCCCATCCCACCTCCATCACCCTCCCCCACCACACAAAAACAAAATTACTTTGTATTTATTTGGAACATACTCAGCATTTACTTTTCTGTGTGTTCCATCTCCCACCCAGTAGGACATGTTTCTTTTTTCTAGTGGTATTTTGTATTCTGAATTTAAATATCAAAAAAGAGCATTTTCATATACAAAGCAGAAGACAAAAAGAGAATTGCCTATGAAACTATGAATTTCTATTTCATACTACTTGCTGACCAATGAGTTCACCTTTAATAGTTAGTTGGAGGACACTATTAGTTCAACACAAAGGTATTTAATGAAATGGCTTTATAACAAAAGTAGAAACAAAACATTGCTCTCATAAAATTGGGGTATACTCTTCCATAACCACACATAGCATTAGTCAGAAAGGTAGACATACCTAAAGATATAGAGATGGAAATATGTATATATGTCCAAGATACACATGTAGAGGGCCATAAGCGTAGGACCAAAACATGGGAAAGTATCTCATGTCTCTGATGCAGAAGACCACTGATGTCTTCTGATGTTTATTGTGTTGTTAACACCAGATCTGCTCACCTGATGGATTAGTCTCATAGCCTCTTCTGGATACTAAATAGTTTCTACCATTCAATGTTCTTCTGTAGTCTATAAAACCATCAACTTCTGGCTTATTATATGTGGAAATCTGGGCTAGCTTTTTCTTAGAAAAGCAGGTACTGCCATGCTTTTTAGTAAAGCCCACAGGATTTTCCCCAGTTTTTTTAGAAAAGGCAAAATTTCCTTCCAGTAGGACCAGCAAAAAAAGCCTCCTATGTGTTGTTTCCTCAGTCTTGGTTCCTGAGGCATTTTGTCCCAGTATATAATTTCATACCAAGTGCCAAGCTCTTTAGAACCAAGTGGAGACTAGAATTCATCATAGATCTCTTCATCTAGAAAACCAGCATTCATAATAATCACTCTTCACTTCCCCAATCTTATCTGCTTCCCATTTTCTAGTATTTTCAGTTCTCAGAATTACATTCATCATTCAGAGTGGTAAGGAAGACAATTATTTGGGCTTGTTCAGAGTTTTCCCATGGATAGGTAGGGCTGTACACAAAACTCTGAAGATCTCATGTAGAAGGTGCCACTTGAGCTGGGTTATGAAGGAAATTAGGGATTCTAAGAGATGAACTGAGGAAGTGATTCCTTCCAGACCCAAATAATTCCTTCCAGACCTGTGCAAAGGTGGAGGTGTGAGATGGAAAATTGTTTAACAAGGAATGGCAAGGTCAGTGTGATTGGACCAAATTGTGTATCAATGAGAGTAATGTATATTAAGGCTAGAATGGTAGATTGGAGTCATTAACAACAGAAAGGGGATTCTCTACAACATGGGCAAGGGTTGGGTCAAGTGATAGAAGCACAGAAAGGGATAGGATTGGCATGGATGAGTTTAAGAGAGCCAGAAATGGTGTCCAGAGAAGGGAGCTTTGTCACAATTCAGATCAAAGGGTTTATTAGCAGAGCAACAGGGTGGTAAATTATCAGGTGTTTCACAGATGAAATGGTCATATTTCTTCATCATCCACTCCTCAACTAGAGGGTTGAGTAAGGAGGGAAAGAAGGTAGTAATGGTAAGGAGTCAAGGTAGAGTAGCTTGATGGCATAGCAAATGGTGAGTAATTGCTTCCATTGAGTAGTCATGTTAAGGTTGGCAGAGTCTTAGGTCAGTCAGTCAGTCAATAAACATTTATTATGTGCAGACTGTGTGCCAGCCACTGTTCAAAGTTGTTGTTCATCCTTTGTTTTCAAAGAAGACCAGTGGCATCACAGAGTGATATCATGACTTGAAAGTGAATTGGATTTAAGTAGAGTTGTACAAAGTCATCAGTCTCACTCTCTATTCCAAGTCATTAGATCCAGTGACAAGACAAGTCAAGGATGAAATGGATGCCTTTGGCATCGTCAAAGTCTGACTCTAAGCACTCCACAACGCTTGCTTCAGCCATTGGAATGAATTGTTCTCATTTGCCCATTACACCAGGGGAAGTCTTCACATGCTTGGGATAGACATTCCCCTAATTTACCGACAGGTTTGAGGCCTGTCAGTTACCCCTATTCTGGTTTAGCCAAGACAGTTTTACTGAGATGTGACTGCTGTGCATTCTACAGCTTCTTGGAGCCACAAGTGAGAGTTGGGTGGGAGGTAGACACCAAAGGTGGATGAGCAGCCCGAAAAAAGGCTGGTGAGCTCTCACAACAGAGATGCTAGTTCTCCCTAAATACCCCATACACTGTACTGTATGGGACATACAAAGAAAGGCAAAAGATGGTCCCTGTTCTCAAATTGCTCACAGTCTAAAGGGTAGAGATAACATGGGCTTAGCTGGTTGTAAAGGGGTGAAGCATGTATGAAGTATTCACCTTCCAGTCACACAACTCCCACACCATTTCCCAGAAGCAGAAAGCATCCCATATTCAACTGTCATTTGGTAACCAGAACAGTGATTTGTACCACTTTATAATTCATTAACTCTCTGGGACTGCACCTAACCCATTATTCCAAGATGTGTATAGTAGGCTGCTTGATGCTTCCATTGTTTATTAGTCATTTAAAATGTTCTTTCTATTCACTCCCCTTCCTTTTAGTTTCTATGTCAATCTGTTAGCACAAAAGGAGAAAAGAAGATGGGTCTATTTGTCAGTACAGATTGTTAGTATTTCGAAGGTTGCACGCTGCCTTATGTGTTAGTTTTCTGAATTTCCAAGCTAGCATAATATTTAAAATGCAAAATAGGAGTCTTTCTGATATTCTCTTATGTTTCTTGTACTTGACAGCAAGAGATTTTCAAGTCTTTTCATAACACACAACATGATTACACTTTACTTTCCCTCATGCATTTTATATACTAGTCAAATTGGCCTATTTAACATACCCTAACCACAGCAGTCCATCTCCTGTTTTGGTACATTGACCCAGATTATCTCATTGCTGGAATGTTCCTTCTTTCCTCTGTATCATGGAATCTCTGGCTTCTTTCCTGATTCCCCCACTTAATAGTGTTCTCCTACTATTTAATTTACTTTGTATTTGTTTTTCACATATATTGTTTTCAACTAAACCTGGGAGGTTTCACCCAAGTTTGTAGATCAAGATTTACCCCTTAATATCTAATTGGTAGAGGGCATGCTGATATGGTGCTGCAAACAAGTGAGGGAGGAGGTAGAATTGGTACAGTTTCTTAGAAGAAAAATACACATGGTTCCAGATATATCTGCGTCTTCCAAAGTCTATCTTTCTCTCCCTGAACAATGGCTGAAATCATGTGTGTCCAAAGCCTTCATGACATCATTATTCTCTCCATCAGTTAGCAGTCACCTAAACAGCCTCATCTCCTTCTCTCTCCCTTGACAAACCCATGCAAAAAAAAAATGCCCCAGAAGTAACTGAAAACCTATTTGTGTATATTTTGTCTTTACTTTTTTTTTGTATGTGTTATACATATTCACCCACTAAATTCTGAGAAACTTGAGGGCAAAGATGTCTTGTGTCTGTCTTTCTATCTCCATATATCCCCTTTGTATCCATCTTGGTACATCATAGACTCTTGATAAACATTTAACTAAAGTAAATAAAACCATTTTAGTTGTAATTTAGTTAGGGGCAACTAGATGGTACAGTGGTAGATAGAGCACCAGGCCTAAAACTGAGTTCAAATGTGACCTCATAGCTGTGTGACTCTGGGCAAGTTATTTAACCTCTGTTTGCCTCAGTTTCCTCCTCTGTAAAATGGGGGTAATAATAGCACCTACCTCCCATGGTTATGAGAGTCAAATAAGATAATAACTATAAAGTGCTTAGCACAGTGCCTGGCAGATAATGAGCACTACATAAATATTACATGTTATTATTCATATTACAGTGACTAGCACATAGTAAGTGCTGTACCCACAAATCCATAGTAGAAGCCAACATTGTTTTCTTTTATGTATTTTTCATACTAAATCTTATTTCTCTTTCTGTGTTTGACCTATATATAGCCAGTGGTAAGGATGAAAACTTCCTCTTTCTAGTAGTTCATTCCCTTAAGTCTTTTTCTTCTCTTCCTAGACTCCAATTTTTTTATTTTTATTTAATAAGTCTTAAGAATAATTTAAAAACATAATTGCATCAAGATGTTCTCTTGGTCTGGCCTTGTAACTGGCAATAAAAAATTAATGAATGGCCCAAACCTAGCTGATAGGATTTTGAGTAGGTAAATTCCTATTAACTTTTTGTTTGTTTGTCATTTGAGAAATTTGCCGTTAGAAATGAGTAATCTGATA
Source organism: Petaurus breviceps papuanus (assembly GCF_028583685.1). Lineage (NCBI taxonomy): Eukaryota > Metazoa > Chordata > Mammalia > Diprotodontia > Petauridae > Petaurus > Petaurus breviceps. Next base: position 61,530,055 of record NW_027187460.1, on the reverse strand, counting down.
ATGCTAAGCAAAATCAAAGGTCTGTTGTGAGATTTAATCTGCAAGGTGTAAGGTGTTACTGTTTGGTGAGATCACCTTTTTATATGGTGTCAGGAATTAATTTCTATGCAAAAAAAGAGGCTAAAAGACAAGAGAATTGGAAGCTTGTAAAACCACCACTTCAGAATTGCAATTTTTTTTATTCTGTACTGGTTACCTTGTGTACCTTCTGTGGGCTGTAAATGGATAATGAGCTGGGCCCAGATTTGAGTAGTAATATGAGGAGTTTGGATTGGATCGCCTTTTGGCATGCTCAGTGATTCCAGTTTACTGCTGCAAAAGACCATCTTTTAATACCAATATTCTACTAGGAATTCTTTGTGGTTATAAATAAATATGACAAAGAATCAAAAGTGCAATGAATGGGAAGATGTGCACTAGGATGCAAGCAGACAGCAGCATGACACCAACATCTTAAGAAGTGACCTAAAAAACAAAAGAAGTGGCCTAAAAGATATCATGGAAGAGGAGGCGGGCCAGCTTTGTAGTCAGAATAAGAGGCAACAGGTGGACTTAGCTAGAAGCACACTGGTATGCTGAAACCCCAAAGAAGAGGTAGTTCTATAGCAGATCATCTAAGGAGGATGTCTGGGAAAACACAGACAAGAATCATGCTGGATAGAACAACATGGAAGAATTACAATCTACATAGCTAGAAAAAGTAGCTATACTAATGAAATCTGTATCAGAGTGCACCAAAATAGTGGTTATGTAACACAATATTTTTAGACTTTTCAACTTGCTTTATATGATAACTAAAACTAGGACACCTTAGTATTACTAGTAATTTGAATATTACTCCATACATCTTTCTATCAGCATATAGAAAGTCATAAAGCATCCAAATAATGCCACATATTCTTTCTCCTTTCTGTGTGCCATTCTGGACCCATGATGTTCAATCTTCCATCTCTGTGCCTTTGCACTGTCTGTCCTCCAAGCACAGAATGCATTCCCTTCCCACCTTCAGCTCTTGGAATCCATGGTTTCCTTCAAGGATCAGCTTAAGTGCTACCTTCTACATAAAGCCTTTTCTGACTCCTTCCCTCCTACTCTCCAGCTAATAGTGTTCTCCCTCCCAAAACTACCTTGTATTCATTACATGTTATCAGCCAATCAATAAACAATTATCAAGCACCCATTATGTGATAAGCACCATGCTGAAGGTCTAGGGACACAAAAAGAGGCAAAAGACAATCCCTGCCTTCAATAACCTTACAATCCAAATGGGGAAGACAACATGTAAATATATGTATACATATATATACATATATGCATACATATATATATACATATATATATGCAAAGCAAGCTATATGTGAGAGCAATAGGAAATAATCAAAAGAGAGAAAGCACTGGAATTTAAAGGGATTGGGAAAGGTTTCCTGTGGAAGGTGGGATTTTAGTTGGGACTTAAAGGAAGCCAAGGAGGTCAGTAGTCAGAGTGGAGGAGGGAGAGCTTTCTAGACATGGGGGACAGTCAGAGAAAAGATTCCAGGCTAAGAGACAGAGTATCTTGTTAGTGAAACAGCTGGGATCAAAGGGTATGTATTGGGGAGAAAGGTGTAAGAAGAATAGGTTATAAAGGGCTTTGAATGCCCAATGGAGCAATTTTTTAAATTGCTTCTGAAGGCAAAAGCCAGTGAAGATTATTGAGAAGTGGAATAACATGATTAGATTTGGATTTTAGGAAAATCATTTTAGTAACTGAATGAAGAAGGGATTTGAGTAGGGAGAGACTTGGGGAAAGCCAACCCACCATGAGACTACTGTTATAATCAAGGCATGAGGTGATAAAGGCCTGCACTCAGTTTGGTTGTCCTTCATTCTTGAAGAGGACCCAAATGATATCACGATGTTAGAGTCAAGTTACAGTGTGTCTGACTGTGGCTGATAAGACCAATATGAGCTTGGAATGCTCTACCACAGGTCAGGCACATATAGTCTGTGTGAATATTTGGGGTGGATTCTCCAAATTTGTGCATCCTGTGTTTCCTTTGAGCTGTTTCAATTCTTTTTTGCTCATAGAGCACAGCACCTTCTCTGATGTGGGCTTGCCATGCTCTGCAGTCCTGTTCCAGTGTCTCCCATGTCACACAATCAATTCCAAATTATTTTTAAAATTTTTTTTAAATTCCACAATTCTTGAAAGAGACCTTGAGAGTGTCCTTAATAACTTCTGACCACCATGTGAATGCTTGCTCTGTGTGAGTTCTCCATAAAATAGTCTTTTTGGCATGTGTACATTTGGCAGTTGAACATTGTGGGCAGCCTATTGAAGTTGCATTCTCTGCAGTAAACTTTGAATGCTTGACAGTTTAGTCCAAGAAAGGGCCTCAGTGTCTGATACCTTATCTTGCCGGATGACCTTCAGAATCTTCATAAGACAATTCAAACGGAAGCTATTCAGTTTCCTGGCATGGCGCTGGTATACTGTCCAGGTTTCACAGGCATACAACAATGAGGTCAGCACAATGACTCCGTAGACCTTCAGTGTGATGGTTAGTCTAATGCTTCTTCTCTTCCACACTTTCCTTCTGAGCCTTCTAAACAACAGCTAGCTCTGGCAATGTGTACATCCCTGGAAAGTACACTGCCAAGGTAAGTGAACTTATCCACAGTATTCGGAACTTCTCTATTTGCTGTAACTGATGCTTCTACATATAAATGGTATGGTGCTGGCTGATGGAGCACCTGTGTTTTTTTGGTGTTAATTGTTAGGCCAAAATTAGCACAAGCAACAGAGAATCAATCCATACTTTTTTGCATCTCAGATTCAAAGTCTTCATTGAGAGCACAATCATCTGCCAAAAAAGAAAAAAAATCACTCACCAGCACTTCTTCTTGTAGCCTTTTTAGATTGAAGAATTTACCATCAGTGCAATAGCTGACTTTGATGTCATGTTTGTTGTCGTTGAAGGCATTGAACAACATGGCTGAAAACATCATGCTAAAAATTATGAGAGCAAGTGCACAGCCTTGTTTCACTCCATTGGTGACTGGGAAAGTTTGGGAGCATCCTCTATTATCCAGAACCTGGGCAAGCATGCTGTTGTGAAATCGACTTTACAGTACTGATGAACATTTCCAGGCAACCAAGTTTTGATATAATTTTCCATAAGCTCTTGCAGCTGACCATATCAAAGACCTTGGTCAGATAAGGGCCTGCACTAGATGGTGGCAGTATCAGAAGAAATACTCTTTCCTGTACCACCTCAGTCTCTAGGGAGAGCAGGTTCAGACTTAGCTCAGTTTCTATATAAATGTGGCATAGCTACTGGATTAAGATAAAAATTATACAGTACTCTCCTTCATGCACTCTACAATCCAGACAAACTGATCCTGATATTTTTCACACATAATACTCCATCTCCTATCTGTACACCTTCGCAAAGGTTATCTTCCATACCTAGAATGCCCTCCCTTCTCACTTCTACCTTATAGAATTTATTCTTTCAGAATTCATCTCAAGAACTACTTTCTATGTGAAATCTTTTTCAACCCTCTTCTCCTTACCTCAAATGACTGTCTTTATTTTGTATATAGTTTGCATGCACATATATGTATATGTTGACTCATCCAGTAGAATGTAAACTCCTTGAGGGCAGGGAGAGTTTGTTTCTTGCCTTTGCTAGTACCTAACAGAGTTCCTGGCACTTATTAAGCAAGTGCTTAATAAATGTTTGTTGATTGAGTGATTGATTTCTAACCTGTGGTTTTGGGGAAGTCAGTGGTTCTCTGCTTCTATTCAGTCCTAGTAAGGAACAACAGTACTTCTTAGCCTCCTTCCAGTTCTGTCCCAATGCAAGAGAAGTGGAATTTGGTCCTCCCCTCCCCCAGCTTAGTTGATGAAGTCACAGGATATAATCACAGATGATGAGGTATAATGTGTTATCCAGGTGTTAACACCCAGTAATCCCTTTACAAAATATGAACATAGCTTCCTCCCTCTCATTGAGTTGTGTCCTTGGAGACCTTTTAAATAGCTAAGCCTGGAGTCAATCATAGCCCATAAGAGGAAATCATTTTGGGGGAGGGGGAATTTCTCTCTTCTCTATCCCCCATCAGCCATGTTGCTTTAAAATGCAGGTACCTGACCAGAGGAGATGACGTATCTATCAGGGTGAAGCTAACACACACTCTCTAGATGAACAAGGATACTGAAAGGCAGTATTTAAGCAACTTCAGGGAAAAGTAGCGCCCTTGGTATCAAAGGAGAGAGCTAGCCTTCAAGAGGGAGAATTGAGATGCAGAGAGGAGCAGATCTGGTAGCCCAGTGGAGTGGCCTGCTTGGCAGAGATGCCAAGGGAGAGAGCTTCTTTAGGACTCTATGAGGAAAGAGTGGACAACGAGTCCCTGTGGTACCAGAGGTATCAGTTGCCTTGGTCACCTGTTCTCCCTATATGTGTGTCTTATTACCATTGCATTTGAAGTCCCATCAGTGCTGTGAAGATTAGTGGGAATATGTGCTCCAGGTTTCTAGAGAGAATGTCTGATGAATACAATTCTTATTCATTTTTAGTAAGTGCTTTTAAATTTTAAAACAGTTTGTGCTAATTGTATCCACCGGGGACTGCTAATGGGAAGCATATCAGGGAAATCTTAGGAACTAGGATCCCCTGCAAACTAAGAGTAGTAGCCACCCGCTGGGGACCCAACCTGTGAATCCAGGTATAAGTTGGGAAAATATCCCAGAGAGAGTGCTATACCAAGTTCACAAGTGTACACAAATTTCATATCTGGTTATAGTATATCTTCTTTGGTTATTGGGGGCAGGTAAAAATTGGGAGATTGCTTTAGAGGTTATGTTTAAATTTTTTTTAATTTAAAAATTTGTAATTAAGGGGCTATCTCCACTTAAGTCCTGCTCTGATGCCTTATCATTTTATAGAAAGGATCGTGAACTCCTGGAGGCTATCTATCCAGCCCACCAGAGCACATATTCTAGAAGGTACTACCAAATTATAAAGACTGAATATGGGCTTGGCAGGGAATGATATGTCTGTCATCCAGAAATCAGACAGAGCTCAGAGAGGCTCATCACTAGAATGCTGGCCAACAGATAATGAAATAATTTATTTTGATGAAAGCAGCTCATGAGGATGTTTCCAAGGCACAGAGGGACTGAAAGTCTATGATGGTACGGAGCCTCCACAACAATGAAAGCATGGACCTTTTAAAGTTTTAACCAATGGGGGAAACTTTACTGTCTGCAGGTTCCTCATTTGGGAGAAGAAGCTCAAGTGGGTCCAATGACTTGGCAATCTAAGATAAATAATTGAAGTTATAATTAAATATGAGGAAGAGTATCTAATTTCCATTTGACCTTGGGTATGAATGCCAATTTACCTTTTGCTAATAATTGGGGGAGCTAGGGGCAAGTCCACCTGATAGTTCTCAGAAATAGAGAGCAAATTAATTGAAAACAGGAAGTTATAGGACCTCAATAGGGGTCCCAGGCCCAGAAAAGCCAGTAGACTTACACTAAAGGGTCTGATATAGGATAGGTAAAAGAAAGTTTTCTCAATTGAGGACTAAGCAAGGCAAGAATGATCTGTGATTAACCAGAGCAAAGAGACAGGTAAAGGGAGAAGGAGAAAGGTAATTATAGAGGGCCAGAGCTAAATATTTCTAAGTAAGGAGTAGGGTGGCAGCGCAGGCCTGAAATCTTAAGGAAATAACTTTGGGCCTAGAGGGAGCAGACACTTTCTTAGTAGAAGTAAGAGGGTCCCTCTCCAGTGACCTGGGCCCAAAGTCTCAGTGACAAATGCCTTGGAAAAACCTCCTAAAAGAAACTGTGGGCAAGCCCTCTTTCTACTACAATTCTCATACAATTTGAGAGCTAGAGAAGCAGATGCCAGAAGGTAGCACCTGGCTAGTAATTGGACCAAGAATGAGCAAGAGAAAATTGCAAAGAATAGATCCAGAGTCACATAGCTGGTGACTTCAAGCTACATACCAAATAAATAGGAAATGAGGAACAGGATTAAGCAATGAGAACCTTTTTCAGTTTTTGAAACCATTACTTCTTTTGTCTATTATTGCATTGTTACTATTCTGTCCTCTCTTTCTACCTAATTTTATGTTCTACCTATTGGGCTTTGTTATCAATATCCTTTTAAAGTAAATAAGAGATTGGAACTCTGTTTTGAAAAGTAAGGGAGGAAACTCTGACCTCCCTGCTCCCCACTGAGGCCCTCTGATTCTCAGAATCTCAGAGTTCTAAGGGATCCCTGCATTCATTTAACAAAAAAATTACTCAGTGCCACCCTGGAAATCTTTAACGTTTTTTTGAAATTTAGTGGTGGTTATGGTTGTTGTCCTTTGTTCTCAAAGAGGACCAAAATGACATCACAACATCAGAGTCAAGTTTCAACGTGTCCGACTGACTGATCAGACCAATACCAGATGAGGATACTCTGCCACAGGTTGGGCGCAAATAGTCCATGTGAACATTTGGGGTGGATTCTCTAAAGTTGCGCATCCCGTGTTTCCTTTGAGCTGTTTCAATTCTTCTTTGCTCATAGAGCACAGCACCTTCTCTGATGTTGGCATGCCATGCTGAGCAGTCCTGTGCCAGTGTCTCCCATGTCACACAATCAATTCCAAAGTTCTAAGAGAGGCCTTCAGAGCATCCTTGTACTGTTTCTTCTGACCACCATGTGAATGCTTGCCCTGTGTGAATTCCTCATAAAATAGTCTTTTTGGCAAGTGTGCATTTTATATTCGAACAGCTTGGCCAGCCCATTGGAGTTGCCCTGTCTGAAGCAGAGTTTGAATGCTGGATAGTTTAGTTTGAGTAAGGACTTCAGTGTCTGGTACCTTATCCTAAGACAAGCCTTCTGGCTTTCCCAATCACCAATGGAGTGAAACAAGGCTGTGTGCTTGCTCCCATACTTTTTGGCATGATGTTTTCAGCCATGTTGTCAAATGCCTTCAATGAGGACTAACATAGCATCGAGCTCAGCTACCACCCAGATGGTAAATTCTTTAGCTTGTAAAGGCTACAGGCCAAGACCAAAGTGGAGGGAGTGTTGGTGCATGATTTTCTATTTGTGAATGATTGTGCACTCAGTGCAGCCTCTGAAACTGAGATTCAACAAAGAATGGATCACTTCTCTGCTGCTTGTGCTAACTTTGGCCTAACAATTAACACCAAGAAAACTCAGGTGCTCCTTCAGCCACCACCACACCATCCATATGTGGCCCAGTGGTTACTGCAAATAGAGAAGTTTTGAATGCTGTGGATAAGTTCACTTACCTTGGTAGTGTACTTTCCAGGGATGTACACACTGATAATGAGGTTGAACACTCATTGCCAGAGCTAGCTCAGTGTTTGGGAGGCTCCAAAGAAAATATGGGAGAGAAGAGGTATTAGACTGACTACCAAACTGAAGGTCCACAGAACCACTGTGCTGACCTCATTGTTGTATGCCTATGAAACCAGGACAGTATACCAGCGCCATGCCAGGAAACTGAATCACTTCCATTGGAAACGAATTGTGTTTTGAAATTTGCATCATTTAAAAATATAGAAAACATATATTTTTAAATGCATCTTAAATTTAATAATTTATTGTAAATTTGTGGGGTTCCCCCCACAATGAAATTTTGATGACACAATATTGTGTCATATGACCATATAGTATCATATTGTAAACAAATCGTTATACACACATAGTTCTGCTGATACATGCCACACTTCCTGACAATGCTCAATATACTGCCTGCTGACACTCACTTGTTAATACCTGTCAGTGGACTTGACCACTGATTGATTATAAATTGCATTTTGTGTGTTTATTTGGAAAATAATGTATCACTACAACTTTAACTCTGTTACACAACAGATGAAACATGTACCAATAGTTTTTCAAAATTTTCTTCTCTTCTTTTCTTATGCTTCTACCATCACTTTATTTTTACTCAACACCTTCCCAATTGTACCTGAGGCTACTACCAACCACCCTTGATAGTTCCAGCACCCCCTTTGGGAACCTCTGACCAACACTGGGTCAGAGGAGACTTAGGAAAGGGTAGCAGAAAGTCAGTAGAGGGTAACAACCAGCTGGCTGGTATGAAAGAGAGGCTCCTTGACACAGGGGGACACCAGGAGAGATGGGGAGGATGCAGAGGCAGGGGTGGGGAAGAGGGGTAGGGGGCACCCTCTCTACTCTCTAGGCCATGCGGTACTGAACCATCTGGCCTTTCCAGCAGAAATGGTCCTGAACATGGCACACTCTTTCAGTATTCCATAACGAGGACTGTGCTTTTTGGAGACAGCTCTTCCCCAGAACTAGCCTCACTAAATGAACAGTATCATTTTGTGGTTGTTTCACTGGCTCATTGAATATTCAGTGTAGAGAGACTTTAAAAATAATATAGTCCAAACCTTTCTTTTAAATTTTTTCATCATGTAACACATCTTTAAGTTGACTATGTGGTCTTCAAATAATACCCTTTGTTCCCAAATCTCAACAAACTTGATGGGCTCAGGCAGTTTGTCCTATTTTACAGGTGGAGAACATATAGAAGAACAAAGTGATGTGACTGTGAAAGGGTGACAGTAAAATCAGTCATGAGCCTAAATGGGGTAGGTAGCAAGCACAAAGGGAGAGAGTAATACTTCTAGATTTTAGCTGTTACTTAACTCCATACAGATTTGCAGCAGCAAATCAGATCCACCAAATGTCCTACTCAGACAGGGTTCTGCTGCCATCCATATAAATCCACCTTGTCACTTAGTCCCACATTAAGTCACTGTCTTGTTTAAGAATAATAGACAATTTCTTGGCCCTTAATTTTGAGCTCTGACAAAGGTGTTGACCAAAGCTTCTGCTTGGTGACTCTTTCTAACAAGCCTGATTTATTGGAAGGCTATTTACTACTCATGCATATACTCATGAATACATTGCTGTTAGTTCTAGAGGGGAAAAGTAATAATGAGGGCAAGTCTTGATCAGGAGACTCTAATTTCATATAGGAGCCAGAGTTCCAATAATGCCATAAATTCGATGGGTTTATGGCATCATGAGGGCTGTAAGCTAGAATTGGAGCCTGCCCAATATTTAGTTTAAAATGTTTTTCATTAAAAGAAAGTTGTATATATTTTAATGAAAATTACATTCATTTTCTATGTAAATGGAATTCTAACCTACTGAATACTGTTTGTGTTTGGAAATATTCATTGTAGGAAAAAACCAAACTCTCTTGGGGAAAATTCCAAATTAGACAAAGCATAGAGTAAACATTTCTTAACAGACACATGTGGTAGGGTATATTGTAATGTTGCCGACAATAGTGCCCTAAGCATTTCCATTAGCCCTGTCTCACTCAGCCATGCACTTTTCCTTTGATTTGAACTTTGCAGGGATCTCAAAGGAGCATTTTAAAACACAGTTTTTAAGAGACCTGTTCAAAGGGAGGCACTTTTTACAAAGCTAGCATGTAGAGCCATGCTATTTGCCTTTGTAACACTATAAAAAAAAACCGCCTTTATTTTAAAAATAAGAATATTTCTAAGCCATGCTTTGGAAATATGTTTCAGAGTCCTATGATGCTATTAGGAGAAGCAAAATGGACAGTGAACTGAATGTCTTGGTTTAATTTTTGTAAGTTTTGGTAGAATATGTTTAATGGACGTTTGCTTTGGCTAAATGAACTATACTGATGAAGAACCCATAAACAAGTGACCCTGTGAAGTGGTACCTCAGTTTCTCCAACTGTAACAATATAGCACTTGCCTTTCTGTAGCAATTGCTTTCTTGTGTTTGGCTAAGAGACAGCTCACCATTCTCATTCATGTAAAATCCCCTTCAGAACTGATACCATTAAAACAAAAACCTGAAGAATTTTTCAAGCTTGGAGTAGCAACTCAACTATTTTTAGCAATATTGGGTCACTCCCAATCCTTCTACAACAAACAAATTGGGACAATTTCTCAAAGTATGTTGTTTTGGGGTTTGTTTGTTTTTTAATTTGCTACAGTTTTTCTTTTTTTTTTTAATTTATTAATTTGTTTACTTTTAGTTTACAAGATTCATTACCACAATTCCTTGAGTTTCAAATTTTCTCTCCCTCCCCCCTCCCCATGTACAATCAAGTATAGTATCTGCAAATACTTTCACATTAGGCATTAGTCAGGTTATAAAGAAGGTTTGTATCAGATGGAACGAAGAATGGAAAAGAGGAAACAAAACCAAACAAGAAAAAGAAAAAGGGCAGGTAGTTTGCTTCAATCTGGGTTCAAACTCAGTTCTTTCTTTGGATGTAAACATCTCTCTCCATCATGAATCTTTTGGGGTTGACTTATGACTCTGGATTGCTTCAAAGTTTGTTGTAAAGAATGTTATAGTAATCAATCAGTCAATTAATAAACATTTATTAAGCATCTACTATATGCTAGGGACTGTGCCAAATACTCCAGTGGTATTGAATGGGCATTATATGATTTAATTAGCACAAAGGCTCAATCTAGTCTCAAGACCACCCTCTGAACTCTGCCATCTTTCAGAATTCTACAGCTCTAGGAAGGAACCAATAATTCCTTTGCTGAGAAGGAAGTATTTCTCTCTAGGTCTTAGAATACTACATTAGTCATTCCTCCTCCTCTTAAAGTTTGTCTCTGGCACCTCCCAACCTGATTACCAAATAAGGCTATCTGGGGCCTTTAAGGTAAATTTTCTTTCCTTTTTGATGGAATTGTTAAATGAAGGGTAGGATTTTTCTAGGGTTGAAAATTCCACCCTACTTTGTCTCTTCTTAATGGTTTAGTTTACTATCCAAAAAAAGAAAAAGAGTTGTAAACAAATGTTTACAACTTAGACTTAAATCTAGAATTCATAAGTAATAAAGGGGTGGGGAGGAACAGGGGCAGCTGGGTGGCACAGTGGGCAGAGCATCAGCCCTAGAATAAGAAAGACCTAAATTCAAATGTGACCTCGGACACTTACTAGCTGTGTGAACAAGTCACTTAATCCCAATTGCCTTCCCCCCACAAAAAAAATAAGGGAGGGAAAAAGGAATAATCAGGATAACATTATGAAAAGAGCACTAGTCAGAAGACCTATCTTGGAATCCCAACTCTGCCTAACTGCTAAATCACTTCACTTCTGGAGCCGCACATTCCTCCTAATAATGAATGCTTTATTAGCTGCTTAAAAAGGTTATTGTAAGAAAACCCTTTGCAAACTTTAAAGCATTATACAAACGTGAAGCAGTATATTCTTTCTCCACTCTAATCCTAAATGACTTTGACACCTCACTATGGCAGATTTTTAAAGGCTATATCCACAGGAGGCAAGCTCTAGACAAGCCCTCTGAAACCTGAAAGACTTTGAATATAGGTCTGGTGTATGTGTGTATCTGTTGTCTGAGGACCAGTTTAGCTAGGTTTGAAGTCTTGTTACCAGGTTGTTCACAGAGTGATGATTTTTTTTGGTCACAGCAACCTTCATAGGCAAGCTAATGCATTTGGTATGATGTTGGCATTCCATTTTCTTAGGTGAGAGGATTGGATTAGAGTAACTGTAAGGCCCTTTTAAACTCTTAATCTATGATGCTAGAGTGTGGGCTCATTTTCATTTTATCTTTATGTCCTCAGAACCTAAAATAGTGTCTTTTTTTTTTGTCCATCAGCCAGTAAATATTTATGAAGTATTTGCTATGTTCCGGGCACTCTGCTAAGGCCGGGGATACAAAAAAGAAACAAAAGACTGCCCCTGTCCTCAAGGAGAAAAAAATGAACAGAAAACAACCCCTTGTAACAAATAGACACATTCAAGCAAAACAAATCCCCACACTAATCATGTCCAAAAAATGTATGTCTTGTTCTACACCTCGAGTCTGTCGCCTCTCATTCAGGAAATGGGTCCGCTGGAATCAGAACCAGTCATTGTACTGATCAGAGTTCTCAAGTCTTTTGAAGTTATTTATCTTTACAGTGTTGTCATAATTTATCCTTTCAGTTCTACTCACTTCATTCTGCATTAGTTCATACATGTCATCAAAACATCTCTATTTTATATTAATCCACTAAGAACTTCAGTTTCGTGCAGAAAGAATGGAGTAGTGCAAAGGTTGTCTATTCCTAAAAATATATATCCTTGGAAGATTTGAACAAGCCTCAGTTGATTCACTCCATTTTTTAAGGACTTCAGGGAATACTGGAAACCTCCTTTGAGGGTTGGGTCATCCTATAGCAGACATGTGGGATGGCTTTTGATTCAAGTGAAGCCAGATGCTGTGACTACTTAGATCCTTGGGGCAACAGGCTTTAGGTCCAACCTTTTCTCCTAGGGCTTGTCAGAACTACTATACTCTGGTGTTAGTATGACCCTTTTCTATCCTTGTAGACCACAGATGAGTAAATCATATTCCTCAGACCCACCCAAGATTAGACCTGACAAATGATCCACTCTAGATGGCCTAGGTCCTAGGCCCTAGGACATATAATAAGTCAAAAAGTTCCCTAAGAAGACTTCCTTGTTGGTCAGGGTTTCAGGGAAAGTAGTGAAAATTGGGATGTCATGAAAGTATATGTGCATGAGCTAGGCACAATACTCCTAAGATTCCCAGAATGACACCTTTAAATTATGTTGATAAAGAAGATTCTACAATAAAGATTCTTCTCCATAAATGACCAGTTTAACTCAGGAACCCTACAGGTGTAGAAGATGACAGTTTTCTTATAGAGTCTATATTAATACTAAAAAGCACTCAATAATTCCAGGGTACAGAATGTTTTAATTGAATTCTTAAATGTCAAAATTTTCTTAAAATTGCTTAAAATATGTTAAGACAGCTATTCCAGAATATAACCAACCATCCTAAATGAGAGTAACCAACCAGATGGGAAGACAGTGAAATGAAGGTAATAGTTTGTAGGATAGGATGTGACTGGGGAGAAAGATATTTGATAGACCCCTTTCCCTACCTTTTTTCAAAACAATTAAGTCACATAGCAGCATCCAGACAAACAAGGGAGTTGAGATTCCTTTAATACATCTTTACAAAAGAAACTGTGTGAGAACTTGCTAAGCCCTCTTCAAGGCTGCTGCTCACTGTCTTTGGTGTCCACCTGTCTTCCAACTCTTACCTGTGACTCTGTAATGGGAATGTAAATTTTAAAGATCTTCCTTGCCCCTAGGCTAAAGTGCACCTGGAGCCTGGGGTGGGAGGCTCGTTTTTCAGTAGATACTTTTTGATTGGGCAGTGGGTCAATAAGGTTGTTACATTCTCTGAGCCAGGAGAAGGCTATATAAGCCCTGATGTGAGGCTTTGTTTTGGGGCTCACTTTGAAAAGTGTTCTGTGATTTGATATGGATTCTGGGAAGCCATTGTCCAGAGCCCCCCGGCTTTGAAAAAACCCAGATGTTGAAACCCAGATGTTGATTTGGTATGGATGTAATGGCTGGACAGTTTGGAAAGCTGTCTACTTGATCTGTTTCTGTCTTGATAATTCTGCCTGTATACTTTGAAGTTCGGGGTGCTGACCTTTTTCCCCTGAACAAGGTAAACGATATATGTCTGACTGATTAAAGTAAGCTTGTTAACCCATTTTGAGTTGCTTTCCTTTATCAAAGTAGATCCAAGAACCTGTGCTGGCAGCCACCCTGGGGACACTGGGGTGCTTGCTGCTACAGACTCCAAGAAGCTATAGAGTGCTCAGTGGTCACACTGAGTGAAAAGTAAAACCTTTTCAGCAGATTGGCTAAACCAGGTTCAGGATAATTGACAGACCTCAAACCCACTGGTTGATTTAGGGGGGTTGCCTACTCCAATCATGTGAAGACTTTCCCTGGTGGAATGGGTAGATGAGAACAATTCATTCCAACAACCATGAAGGCAGCTGTAGCAGGTGCTGTGGAGGGCTTAGATCTTGGTCAGACATGGACGATGTCAAGGTCATCCACTGCATCCTGGGCCATCCCCAGTCATTTTGGCTTTTGTCTTGTAACTGGACTTCAGTGATTTAGAAATAGAGAGTGAGGCTTGATGACTTTGCACAGCCCTGCCTCACTTCAATCCAATTCACTTTCAAGTCAAGACATCACCCTATAATATCATTAGTCCTCTTTGAAAACAAAGAAGCAACGGCTACATGAAAGATACCCTAAACATAGATGTGATATTTGGAAAGCCAGCAGATTCCATCACACACACACACACACACACACATAAAATACAGTTAGTAAACTAACAACGGAGTCCATTCTGAGTAAATAAAGCAATGAATTAAGCCACTTTATAAATAAGCTAGAGGAAAGAACATATAGATTCAGGGAATATCAGAGTTTGAGGAGATTTTAGAGGTCATCTAGTCCAATCTTCTATGATAATATATGTCATTTTCATGACATCGCTGACACTGGTCCTTAAGCTACTGTTCTAACCCTTCTTATGATGAACTCGTTACCTTCTGAAGCAGCCCATTATATTTTTGGATACTTCTAATTTTTAAAAAGTTCTTCCCTATATTGAATTGACTCTGGAGCCATGCTGAATAAATCTAATCCTTCTATAAGATATGCCTTTAAATATTTGAGATCAGTTTTGTTCTAAGTCTTGTTTTCTCCAGGCTAAATATCTTTAGTTTATTCAGTTCCTCCTCACAAGAAATGCTTTTTGAGCCCCAAACTATCTTAGTCACCTTAATCTGAACCCATTAAAATTTGTCTCCCCACCCCAATTGGATTTTAAGATCCTTAAGGGTAGGTATCACTTTTTCCCTCTTCTTGGCATGTTTCCATGGTCTGAGGCAGGAGAAGGGAACCTGCAATCTCGAGGCCACATGTGGTCCTCTAGGGCCTCAAATTTGGCCCTCTGACTAAATTCAAACTTCACAAAACAAATCCCCTTAATAAAAGGAATTGCTCTGTAAAACCTGGCCTGAGTCTAAAGGTCGTACCTGAGGACCTAGAAGACCACATGTGGCCTCAAGGCCGCAGGTTCCCCACCCCTGGTCTAGCACAGTACCTTGCCCATTAGAAATATTTACTTGTTTGCTGAATTGAATTACTAACATTTCTTCTAAAATAGGCTGCCCAAATTTGAAAATAATGTTCTGTCTGGTTAGAGACTCTATACTTCCATAAAAAAGTGTAAGATTGAATTAGAGCTTTTGGCCACCATGATGTCCTTTTTAGCTTATATCATTGTGAATGCCAAATAAATGAATGAATGAATAATAGCTAACACATAGAACTAGGTCTACAAGCTGCTCTTCATTTATTTGATCCTGATGACAGCCCTGTGAAGTAGGCACTCTTATTACGTCCATTTTATAGATGAAGGAAGTGAGGCTCAGGAAAAAAAGAAAGGGTTAAGTGATGCACGTAGGGTCACATAACTAGCTGGCAAGTTTCTGAGGCAAGATTTCAACTCGGGTCTTCCTGACTCCCAAATCCAGCTTTCCACCCACCCTACCACCTAGCTGTTTCCCATTTTAAAAAATGTAATGTTTTAAAGACATGCAGAATTTTACATTTGTCCTTATTAAATTTCATCTCAGCAATTCTGGTCTGACATTCCAATATGTATAGATCTTCTCATTTCCTGAAATTATTATCCAGTGAATTAACCAACCCACCCTGCCACACCAAGCTTCATCAGAGGCAGCATGAGGTCATGAATACAGTTCTGGCATCAAAGCCAGAAAAGACTTCAAATCCAGTTCCACTTCTGACATCCTGGCTGTGTGACCTTGTCACTTAGCTAACATCTCAGTGTTCTAGAAAACTGTTTAAGACTTTAAGGGAAGGTGCTGACTTGCATTGTTAGAAAAAGTCTCCTCACCTGTGAGTTTCTTATCCCAGTGAAATGACAGGTCCAGCCCCTATCTCTGTCCTAATTTCATATCATCAGCAAATGTCTTCATATGAATCATTTGTAAAAAATGTTGAACAAGACAGGACCTAGGAGTGAGCCTACCTTACTCAGGATCATCATTCAATCGATCTAGTTCAACTAGAATTTATTAAACACCTATTATGTGCCATGCATTGTGCTGATTCAGCCTACTGTGTGAGAAACATCAGCCACATGAGAGTTCTTCAGCCCATTGAAGAGCTTCAGCTTAAAATTAGCCTGGAAGATACCACATTGCTTCAGCACAGCCAGGTTTCCCTGGAATGAAGGCAGTGTGTGGTCCTTGGCCTTGTGCCAAAGCTGCCAGTCTAAAAGTGATTGCATCTATGAGTTTTATCCAGCTCACAAAAATAAACTCAGGAGTCTTTAATGCTGGAATAGCTCCTGGGGCCTAGGACTGTTGTTGGCCTAGGACTGAAGGGAAAACAGTTCTGCTTAGAAGGAAACCTTTCTCCAAAACTAAGAATAAATTGATGTAAATGATACTTTGACACTTTGAAAGAGTTGCTGTTTCAGCAGTGTTGGGGACTCCCTTCATTGCACACATTGCAGCTTCTTGCCATTTCCACAGTTGTTGAAGAGCAGTTTTTCATCTGGTGGCCAACTCTCTGGTGATAAGCCATTTCATACTTAACTAGGCTGGTCCTTGGAAAACAGATGCACAATCTGTTACTTGATCTGTACTCAAAAGTCTTTCCAGCTTGGGAAGACTGCTTAGATCTTGTGCAATACTGGCATAATATTTAAGAATTCAGGGGCTATAGGGTTTTCTAGGTGGTGTGGTGGGTAGAACATTGGAATTGGAGCCAAGAAGCCCTGAGTTCAAACCCTACTTTTCAGATGTTAACTGTGGCAAGTTACTTAACCTCTTCTGGCCTTGGTTTCTTGATATGAAAAATAGGGACAATAAAAGCACCTACCTCACAAGATTCTTGTAAGGATGAAATGAAATGATATATGTAAAATGTTTTGCAAACCTTAAGTTAAAAAAATCCAGGGTATGTGGAGGCACCCTGAATGGAGTTGGGTTTTAGTGAAAGATAGAAAGGATTCTTCAGAGATTATGGTCTAAGAAATATGTATCCTTCCCAATGTAGTCCTATGTTTTATTTCTTGGGGTACTATTTTTTCAAAATTTTTCTTTTTCTAGTAGTTAAATGGGGATTTATAATTGGAAGGGACCTTAGAGATTATCTAGTACAACTTCTTCGTTTTTCAAACAACTGTGCCTGGAAATAGTATTTGACTTGATATTAAAAAATATCAGAGGTAGGATTCAGACCCAGGTCCTCAGATTCCAAATGCAATTCTTTTTGCAAAATGCTACACTACTTATATCTGTGAACTTAAGTTGTAACCTGAAATTGCAGGTGCTTATAAATGCAGGAATCATCTTAACTAGTAGGAAATGTGGTGACCAGAAGAGGAGAAACAGATCTTTTTATTCCTTTAATTTAGCCAAGGTGACTTTAGCAAGACAAGATAAACCCACAGCATGAGGCTAGCCTTTATTTGGGGACTTTTTTTTTTTGAGGGGGGAAGGCAGGGCAATTGGGGTTAAGTGAATTGCCCAAGGTCACACAGCTAGTAAGTATGTCAAGTGTCTGAGACTGTATTTGAACTCAGGTCCTCCTGACTCCAGGGCAGGTGCTCTATTCACTGTGCCACTTAGCTGCCCCATATTTAGGGACTTTTAATCCTGGTAAGAACAGAGTCTAATGGAAAGTATATGAAGGATAAAGAAAAATGAACTTGAAGATATCTGAAATTTAGAGTAAAAAACCAATTGTACTTAAAAAAAAAATCCAATTGAAAATTGGAATACTAATACTTTGTTGGTGGAGTTGTGAACTGATCTAACCATACTGAAGAGCAAGTTGGAACTATGTCCAAAGGGCTATAAAACTGTGCCTACCCTTTGAACTAGCAATACTACTACTAGCTCTGTAATCCAATTGCCTCAAAAAGAAAAAAGAAAATTACATATTCTTGACCTTGATTTCTTAAGGTCAAAGCAGGTTTCTGCCACAGAGAAACATTAGTCATTAATCATTGTCATTAATGAGATAACATGTACAAAGCACTTTATAGATGTTAGTCACTATATATACTTACTACTAAATGCTTGCTGCTATTATTTACTGCGATACTATTATTACTTCCTTCATGTTCTCCCTCCAGAAACAAGAATCTACATAATCTTCAGCCATTTTTCTCATCTAGGAAATCGAATTTTAAAAAGGCCTAAAATCATGTAAAAACTATCCTAATAATGGAATTTCCTCCCCCAAGGGGATAATGGGAAAGCTGGTTGTTGTGTTGTCATTGTTATTGTGTATGTGTGTGTTTGCCCTTTGCAAAGGATAAGAGATCTTTCTGGCACTTTTCCTTAGGGACCCAAAGTATCAACTTAAAATACTACTTGGAACTGCCAATGATTCTGGACTTTTTGGAGTTGTGTCCCCACATGTTGTGATTTCATGCCTCTCCTTCTAAAAGTGCTATATGACATATATTCATACACATGTGAATAAATTAAATTTTAAAATAAATTTTGATAACCTCTGAAATCATTAAAAATATCCTGGATATTACCAAACCATGGTTCAGAGTAATTTGAATAAACTGTAGTACAGTAGTTAGTTTAAGACAAGTCTCCAATGCTTAAATTGTAGTCCAAGTGTCAAAAAAAGGCCAGCATCCAGTTTTTAGGAGGCTGTTGTGCTGAGGCAGGGCTAGACAGAAGGATCAAGGTTGAGGCAGGTGGCAGCTCTGGAAATTATGACAGATTGTAGGTCTGGTCTACCATGATATCAGCCAACACAACAGCACAGACTGGTTGCTGCCATCCTGTGACATAAGACCTGTTTTGGGGGTGCAATCAAGCCTGAAGGCAGGGGTGTTGACTGGATCACTTACTCTTTGACTGCTCACTTCAAGGTAGATGGGTTCTTATGGTCTCTGGCTACCTCTGATTTTCTGACTGTTATGCTAAAAGTCCTACATATCCAAATATGGTAGATTGTTTAACCCAAGGACAAATGTTACTGAAATTTGAGAAGTCAAAAGCATGAAGCAAAGTTTAGATACAAATTGAATAGAAAACTAGACTGTGAAAAAGAAGACAAAATGAAAATCATAATATCAGCTGCTTTTGTCATGGGGTTTGTAGATTAGAATGAAATGGAAAATGGTGCTCCAGAAATACATTTGGCTTCTATGAACAGAAGCTGCCTCTTGGTTGATATCAACAGGAGGTCATGAGCTAGCAGAGACCTTCAAGAACACCTTGCCTTACCCTTTCATTTTATAGATGTGGAAACCGAGGCCCATAGCAGGGAAGTGACTTGCTCAAAGTCACGTAAAGTAGCAGAGACAGAACTCGAAACCAGGACTTTTGATTTCATTCTACCCTGTGCCACAAATAACCCGCATATTGACTCTACATTCATTAAATTAATTTAAACCAACAGACATTCACTGATCATCTCTGCGTATCTGTTCCCCTTTAATCTGTCTGTTAAGGTGGGTTTTTTTTTTTTGTCCTCAGTAAGATTTTGAAGATGTCATTTATCAATGCTTGTGTCTGTGATAAAAAATTAAAATGTATCTGACAGTTCGTAATTTTAATCTTTAGTTTCAGGTCATTTGTCCCCCTTTAATTTCAGGCTGCTATTCAGATTGGTGCTGGAGGTAGAACTACATCTTCTATTGCATTAGCACTCCTCTCTCTCTTCCCCACAGTGCCTGGCACTGTGCTTCAATCAGAATAGCCTCAATAAAGTCTTGTGTATTGTTCTTTTTTCCTTCCCTTCTCTTTAGAATGACCTTGTCCTCCTAATCCTGCACATTCCTACAGCCTTTTCTCTGCTCATTTTGCTTTTGCCTGTCTGCTCACTTGCAGCTCCCCAGCATGGTTGTTTCCTTTCTTTTTTTTCTTTTTGGGCAGATGCCAACAGTGATTTTTGGCTGGCTGGCTGACTGAGGAGCTCTCAGCGACAGCCTATGTCATTCTACAAAGCTCTCAGCATCAGACTTGGTATGCCCAAAGCAGCTTTGAATAGGGGTGGGTTTTTGTTTGTTTGTTTGTTTGCTTGTTCTTCTCGAATAAGAGTTTGAAGACATAATTTATCACTGATTAAATGTTTGTATCTGTGATGAAAAATTAAAATGTATCTGACAGCTTAAAATTTTTATTTTTAATTTCAGGCTATATAAAAAGATACTGGAAATCTCAAATCCTTAGCCCACATGAGGCCGAGGTATTTTGCAGATGAACTTGACTTTAGTTGGTTTCCTCTTGTTCTGAACACAACTATAATAATAGTACCTGGTCAGGAGCGAGGTGTGGTAGCCAGAGGATAATCCTACTTCTAGTGTTGCTCTCATGCTGGTGAGGGGAATGGAGAGGGAGCCAGGTTGGGAAAGATAAAATCCCGGAGAGGAGCCCAAACACAATAGGTTATGGGGGGACAGATACCCAGTGAACTGCTGCTGAAAGGTCAAAAGTGAAGTGAAGTATGGCTTTTGTGGAAGAAGCACCACTTCCAGTCCCATTTTGACATCCTGTGGCAAAGCCCCATTCACCCCATGCTAGTTAGTCCCTCTGTCTAGTCAGGGAAGAAGGTTCTCACTGAAAGGATACAAGCTAATACATCTTGAGCAAGTCATAATATCCTTGGGTCTCAGTTTCCTTGCCTATAAAATGGGTTGGACCGGATGGCCCCCTAAAGTCCCTTCCAGATCTAAATGGGGGGGGGTGTCCTATGTGAGCATCAGAAAAAGGGAACAACTTCTGACCCTGGGAAGGGAGGAAGATGTAAACATTTTAAAGAAGAGTTGTATTGACTGCTCAAGCATCTTCACATAATGGGAGAGAAGGAATTGTTATTGAGTGTGAATCATAGGGAGCAGTGAGGGCAGAGACTTTTGATTTGGGGGACCTGGACTAACATGGGTGACTTGTGCAAAGGTCTGTCAGGGAACCAGTGATACTGGGAAACATAACGCTCTTATCAGATGGGAAGATGTTCACCTCTGGGAACTCAGGCCCGCCCACTGGGCATGTTCTCTTCTTGCTGTTTGTCCTGGCTAGCCAACTCTCCAGCCTGTCTGTATGATAAAATACAGGGAGGGAAGAGAACACATTAGCAATATGGATAACATTTAAGTGACTCTGAAAAGTTTTGTGGCAACTTGGACCAATTTCAAGGATTATTTTTAACCACAGACATTTGGTCCCAGTGGGAAACAAAACTTAAAAGGACAATTATAATTGGGTCACATTTTAAGAAACTTATTACATTTTGCTATGTGTCCCAGGAGCAGGGTGTCCAGATGATTTTAGTATTCAGATTCAATCATGGCATTGCTATTTTCTACAGAATGCTGAAAAGAAAACAAGAGAAAGTAGGATAAGGTCCTCAGTTCCTGGATCAGATCTTTCTCTATGCTTCCAGTGTCTCCTACCCCCTTCCTTCCCTTTTGCTATCTGATGTTTAGCCCAGCCCAGCTCAAGGGCCACCTCCACTATGAAATCTTCCCCTGTTCACTCAACCAGAAATGATCCCTCCTTTCTCTCTAGATTCTTCTTATACTTTACTCATGCATGTTCTCACTCAATTTATATTGTATTTTTCTGTGTACATCATTGTCCTCTAGACTCTAAGATCCCTGAGGTCAGAGGCTGTGTTTTATTCAGCTTTTATCTCCCTTAGTGCTTAGCTGAGTATTATGTATGTAATGGGCACCTAGAAATTGTGAATTGATTTAAACTCTTTGGGGACACTGTAGAGACAAAATTGGCTTTAAATTTGGAGATAGGGGAAAGAGAAAGATCACATAACTCCAATGCCTTTTTTCTACCTCTCTCTTGCCTTCCTTTACTCTTGCCCCAGATCCTTATTGAATAGTAATGTAAGGGAGTTCAACCTCCATGGAGTATTGAATGGCAATGGAACTACAAGGGCATTCCCATAGAAAATGTTGCTGACTTCCCCCAGGCTATTTCCAGGGACATTCCAGATATAGTACTTAAGGGCTTATTTGCACTTTGAGATGATGAAGTCATTCCTTCTTAGGCCTAGAGCTAGAACTTACCTCAGAGTTCCTCTAGCCCAGCCCCTTCTTTTAGGGTGAAACCAAACCCTAAAGAAGTTCAGTGATTTGCCTGAGGCCATGCAGGTAGAAATTTTCAGGTGCAGTATTTCTAGATCACCAGCCAAGCCTGTCATATCTTGCAAATTTGAGTACAAATTGTCCTTCCATTTCCAAATATGGTTTGTGGGCAGTCTGCTGGAGGAAGGCCCCATAGCTCTTTAGGGACAGGGAAATAAGCAGCAATAGTAACAATAGTGTTTTTATTAGGATTTTTGTCGAGGATATTTACTTTCACAAGAAAAGATCCTAGCACCCTTTGCCAACTGGGTACTTTCAATATCACCCGTGTGAGAGAGGACCTCAGCCAAACAGGTCACAGGATAGTGAGGGAGAGAAAGGTGGGCGGGGACATGGATTACTAGCCAAGGACACAGGTCAAACTCCTGATGAAAAGTGTCCCAAGGGGTCTTCAAGTAGCCTAGCCAAATCAACACAATTGCACGGGACAGTGAGAGCCTTTGCTCTGATCCTTGAAGACTTGGGGAGGAAAAAGATTATTTTAAGGCACTACCACTGCCTTAGCTCCAGAATGCCTAAAAATCTGTGAGATCAAAAAAATCTTGAGAATCCACTTGAGGAGTGCTGAATGAAATTGTATGTGTTGATGTCTTATAATCAAGCTCTTGCACCCTCCCCCCATTTTATTTTCTTCTTAGCATCCTGTCCATCTATCCCTCTTTCTGCATCTTGTGTCTCAGGTACCAAAGTCAGTAAGATCAGAATAATTTCTATTTGCTTGGCACAGAGTGCCTTGTACGCATGAGTGGGAGTGTGGCTGTTTGCAAGGCTAAATAGCTAGTAAGGGGTGTGAAGAGAAGTCCACATAATACATTGCTTTAGAGTCTTTTTGTTTATTAAATGAGATATTGTATATAAAGTACTTTGCAGACTTCAAAGGCCAATATAAATGTCAACTGTTGTTCTATTATTATTTTTTTTAAATAATTTTCTACCAGTAAATACTATATGACTTCAAATCACAGAACATTCTGATCTTTGGGAGATTTAAAATTGCAAATAAGCCAAAGGACAAAGGGAAAGATTCTTAGTGAGCCTAAGTAAATTGCAACATGTTACAGATGGTGACTTGATCATAAGAAGAGGTGAAAAAGATATTTTTGAGAACATAAAAGACCAAGAAATGAAAGACCAAGAAATGAGTTGATCCTGTCATGTAATGAATATGCAGACAACAGGTAGATAGGTACATTGGTATCCCTTAGTTATTAAATGAAAAGCTAGAAGGCCTCCAGTGATTTGGACAAACATTATATCAGAGCTAAAGGTATAAAGGGGTTGCAATTGGCATTCATAGAGGTACTGTCCACATGGATATGATCATAGATCTATCAAAGCTTGAAGAGGAGGCACAGACATGTTCCCAAAGCTTGCTTACCTTTGGCATGTGTAAAAGTTTCTTAGGGATAAATGGTCCCTGGGGTTCCTTCCCCTGTTCTACACAATGTGGTAAGAGTTCTTTGTATGAAGTCTTCCATATGAGTGCTGTTGAGGTTTAGGGGTGCTCAGGACCCCAAAACACTGACACACCAGGTCCTGCCCAAATGAATTCAACTCAAGTCTTCTTTCAGCCAAAGAAAAACAAAGTTTATTAAAGATCCACCATATTGGCCAGAGTCTTAAGAAATCTTACCATCTTAAGGAATCTGAGCATTTGTGATGCTTGAGCAGGCCAGATAGAATCTGACCTATATTGAATCCGAATACCTTCATGGAAATGGTATGAATTTTATATACCAAAAGATTGTGGGAGGGATCTAGGGTTGGCCAAGTAGTCTTGGGGTGACTAGAGGAAGGGCTTAGGGAGGATCTTCGATGGGAGCAGCCTGTAGCTGAGGCAACTAGCAATAATGGAAGGCTTATGACCTCAGGTGAACGCCAGATCAAGTGAGAAGATTCAAGGAGGGTTCAAGGGGGTTCCCAGAGCCTATACCCCATCAAGTGCCAGCCATTCAGATTTCAGTCATATCCTGGCACCATTTCTGTTGCCTCTTAAGTATTTTCTTCAGCCTTCAATCATTTTACTGGGTGTTTTCCCCTAATTACTTTTCTTTGTTACATGGGATAGTTCAATCTGGAAGGGGGGCAGGGTTTCCCTCGCCAAAAGATGACTAATAAAAAGACAAAAGACATCAATAACATGTATTTTAAATTTAAGACATTAAGGGATTGCTGGGGGTCCAGGAGAAGCTGTTGTCAGATCTTCTTAACAGACTCTCATTATCTCTCATTCACAGCTCTTGGTGTGTTGAGAGTAAACACTGCAACACAGTAGCCAAGCATCAGAGTCTGTTCCTTGAGAATCTGTTCCATTAGCCAAAGTCTACTACATTCTGCTTCCCAACTGGAAACATACCTTAAAGTTCATTGAGTCCAGGCCACGTGAACTTTATAGTCAAAGAAACTCAGTCTGAAGAAAATAAAATAATTTCTGTTGTCCCAGTCGAAGATAATCTGGTAAATTCATCAGTGCTAGTAGATTCCTCTTCCTGAGAATATATTTGCCTTATGACAGAATTCTTCTAGAAATAACAAAGTAATTAGAAAGAACTAGAAAGAACAGAGTTTGAATGCAGACGGAAGCAAACTACCTGCTTTCTTTCTTTTTCTTGTTTGGTTTTGTTTCCTCTTTCCCATTGTTTATTCCATCGGTTACAATCCTTTACAACTTGAGTAAAGTCTAATGTGAAAGTATCTGCAGATCCTAAACTTGATTGCATGCCACTATGGGGGTGGGGGGGATTTGAAACTCAGGGAATTGTGAAACTGAATCTTGTAAACTAAAAGTAAACAAACAACTTAATAGACAAAAAAGGAGAAATAATAAAGTAAGACAAAAGAATGATTCCAATGATGGGAACACTAAGCATCCTAGCAGGCTAAGGAGAAGATTGTGAAGAAGGAAGGGAAGGGACAGCCAAGGCTTTTGTCTTCCCTCAAATTATGCTACAAACTACAAAGGCATCCATCTATCCGGCCTCTGCTTAAGGATATGAGATTAAGAATGAATGTAAATAACAATTGTTTCTGATTTGGTCTGAAACCCTAAGGGTCTTCCCTTCCCAGATCTTTTTTTTTTTTAAAGAGGTTATTCTTTGCCTCATTTCTTATTTAGTCTTAATCACTGAATGGTGCCTGCCTCAATTAAACTGAGATCTGTTAAAAATTGGAACTTGAAAAGGCCAAGTATCCTGGGCCATCTCCAGTTGTCCTGATCTTCATCTGGCCACTGGACCCAGATGGCTCTGGAGAAAAAGTGAGGCTGGTGACTCTGCTCAGCCCTCCTTCACTTAAATCCAATTCACTTGCATGTGATGGCATCACCTTCCAGATATCATGGTGTAATAAGAATGTAAATTTTGAAGATCTTCCCTGCCCCTAGGCTGATGTGCACCTGAAGCCTGGGGTGGGAGGCTTGTTTTTCAGTAGATACTTCTTGATTGGCCAGTGAGTCAATAAGGTTGTTGCATTCTCTGAGCCAGGAGAGGGCTATATAGGCCCTGATGTGTAGCTTTGTTTTGGGACTCACTTTGAGAAGTATTCTGTGATTTGATCTGAATTATGGGAAGCCGTTGTTGAGAGTCCCCCGGCTTTGAAAAACCCAGAATGTGGAAATCCAGATGTTGACTGGGTATGGATGTAATGGTTGGACAGTTTGGAAATCTGTCTACTTGATGTTTCTGTCTTGATAATTATGCCTGTATACTTTGAGGTTCAGGGTGCTGACCTTTTCTCCTGAACAAGGTAAACGATATATGTCTGACTGATTAAAGTAAGCTTGTTAACCCATTTTGAGTTGCTTTCCTTTAACAAAGCAGATCCAAGAACCTGTGTGAGCAGGCACCCTGGGGACACTGGGGTGGCTTGGGGTGCTTGCTGCTACACATGGTCCTCTTCAAGAATGAAAGACAAACAGCAAAATAGCACGGTTTATGGTATTAACCAACTATGTGTACTGAGTGTTTTAGGATAGGCCATTTTAAAAATGCTGATAAAAAATTACCTAACTCATAGCTCAATAATAAGATGTGACATTTATATAAAATTTACATAACACTTTAAATCATTTTAACCTCACAATAATCCCTTGAGGTAAATACTGTATTATCTTTATTTTTATAGATGAGGAAACTTAGGTGTGTAAGACAGGGCCTGGGCCTGGGTAGAGAATGATTGCCTGATCTCCTGGCTAGAAGCCTGCAACTGACTGTCCAACTCAGCCCACAGTGGATGCAGGTAGGGTACAAAGAACAGCAGAAGCAGGTAGTGGCTAAAACAGCTGCTCTGCTCTCTTGATTCCAATAAGAGACATTTTTCTTTACATACCTCAATGGATGTGGCAACCACTGCCCTATCTGCACTCTCACAATCCCCTTAATTCAGCTGAAATCTGTGATGTTTTGCCCCTTGAAGAAACAAAGTCCTCCTCTATCATGAGCATGTATGAATTACTTCTGGTTTACCATAACTGAGGCTGGGCTTTGTTGCTAGACTCCCCGCCTCACTCACCTTCAGACACTATCTCTTTTTTCACATTAATGTCTTGTCCCTTCCTAGATTGAAGGAACTTCTTTGGCCATGCTTGTGGCATGGAATCCGTTAGCAAAAGATTTCTCACTATGTGTGTCCTGCCAGCCATTCTGCAGTGTAAGAATGGAATGGTCCTTCTAGACCAGGCAGGTGTTAGACACTGCAACACCAGGATAAACAGGCACTTCCTTCTGCCTGGGAGGCTGGGCATGCCAGGAGTTCCATCCCTTAGCCAAAGAATTAGCTGTAGAAGCAGCTGATTGGCAGCTTGCATGGGGGGTGGAGCCAGAGAAAAGCTGCTCTCCTGAGGTTTCTTTGCTTCCCTCTTGATTGTTGAGAAGAACATGGAGCTCTGTCCACTGCTATTTTCACTATCAAAAGATTGAACAGCCCCTTCTGACATTTTGATTTTGGTGAGTGTTACAAGCAGTGAAATTGTGTAAGATTTTGAACAGTTCTTACTGACATATAAAACATAGACAATACCATTCAAATTCCATTTTAAGAAACTGCATTAGCACTCTGATGACATCCTGGAATTTTCTTTGATCAACTAATTCTACAAAGGAATAGATTGTTGAGAGATTCTTTCATTATACGGTAATTTTTATCATGGAGCTATTTGTTGTAGCAGAATTTGGTCTATATAGCATCCTTCCTGTGAACCTACCATGTTAAAAACTGTTCAGCCTGGTCTTTTATGTATGTAGATACTAATTTCTGAGAAAAGATATCCTGCTAATAGGAAGATTGAAAGATTATCATAGCATTCAGAACTGAAAGAAAAATTAGAGGCCATGTGATTCAATGCTTTCATTTTTCAGATTAGAAAACTGAGGCCCAAGGGGCGGCCAGGTGGCTCAGCGAGTAAGAGCACTGGCTCCAGTGTTGGGATGACCTGGAGATCCAATCCGGGCTCAGATACTCAGCACCACACCCAGAAATAACTGGCCGTGTAACCTTGAGCAAGTTACTTAACCCCGATTGCTTTAAAAAAAAAAGAAAACTGAGGCCCAGTGAAGTTAAATGACTTGCCCAAGGTTCCACAAGTAGTAAACAGCAGTCAGGATTTGAACATAGATCTTTGGAATCTCAATCCAGTGTCCTTTCTACCTTGTGTGCTCTGACATCTACGGGTAAGGTGAAGTAACTCGATTGATATGCTGAAGTAAAAAATTATACAACCTCAGAGTTGAAAGTGACCTTTAATTTTCTAGCTGAAGCTCTTAATGCAGCATTGATTCCTAAAACGCTCCCGACAGATTGCCATTCAGACTCTAATGAAACATTCTAAGTGACAGAGAGCTCATCACTTAAAGAAAAAGAAGGATCTTTGCCACTTCTGAAGAGTGGAGGGAAGTGGATGGCCCTGCGTGTCTTTAGAGAATTTGTGGGAGAGGTTACAAGAGAATGAAAAGATATCATCCTTGTTCTTAGTATTTCTAGGTGGGGAGACACATGAAACATTTAGAGAGCAACTAATAAAAGCAACTTAGGAACAAAGGCAAGACAACCTAGTGTCAGTTTGGTTCTTGTCCTCTACAATCCAGTACTATTGTCTTTCTTGCTATTTCCTCCAAAGCCACTGCACCTCCCAAGTCGGAGCATTTTTTCTAGCTGTCCTCCATGCCTGGAATGTTCTCCCTTCTTCCTTGGCTTCCTTCAAGTGCTAGCTAAAATTCCACCTTCTGCAAGAAACTTCCCAGTTCCTCTTAATGCTTGGCTTGAGGTTGGTTACGTTCCTTCTACTCTGTATAAATGTAGCATGCTCCTAATTGTTTTTATATTGTCTCTCCTATTTGAATGTGAGCTCCTTGAAAGCAGAACCTTTTTTTGTCTTTATTTGTAGCTCCAGTGCTTACCATGGTGTGTGGCACATATGAAACACTTGATAAATGCTTGTTGATTGCCTGAATGCAGTACATAAAAATAATAATAATAGCATGCTGCATATAAGTGCTTTAAGCTATGGGAAGTTTCCATGCATGGTCTCCTTTGATAGTCACAATAGGCAGATATGACAGGTATTATCATTTCCTTTTTTCAGATGAGGAAACTAAAGAGACTTGCTTATGGTGATGTAGGAGAGCTGGAATTGCAATCCAGGTCTCTCCATGAAACATATGAAGGTCATGGGCTTTATAGGGGAATGATGGGGATTCACTTAAACAAGTTATCATTGGTTTCCCATTAATCGATTTCAGGAAGAGAGATGCCAGTGACTGGTTAGGACAAGTCCTCAACATACAAGTATAGGGACAATAGCACAATATTGTCTTCAATAGGACAAGAAAGGGTGGGAGGGGCAAGTGTTGTACAAGAAATAAGGGGTGTGTCCAGAACAGAGTCAGTCTGTCACAAGAGATGGTAGGCTCTTAGTCAGTCAACAAGCATTTATTAAGCTATGTCCTAGGAACTATGCTAAGTACTAGGAATACAAAGAAAAGACCCTTCCCCTCCTCCCTCCTCCGGAAAAGATAGGTGCTTCCCTCAAAGACCTCAGAGTTTAATGGAGGAGATATCATACAACAACTATATACAAACAGTCTATACAGGATACATTGTTGCCAGTATTCCCGGAGGCCAGGCGCTGAGATTCAGGGGGACTTGGGAAAGTCTTCTTGCAGAAGGTGGGACTTTAGCAGAGACTGGAAGAAAGCTAGGGAAGCCAGGAGTCTGAGATGAGGAGGGAGAGAGCTAGTTCCAAGTGAGAGATAGCCAGTGAAAATGTCATCCTAGCCACCAACTGTGACTCCACCAGAGGTGGAGGCTTGAAAGGGGGTGATTCCACAGGTATTCTCCCCTCCAGAGAACTGACAGACCATAGAGGCCTCAGAGTGCCCTCTTTCTTCTTAGCACCCCCAATAGAGCATAGCAGCATTGCTAACAAACTTTCCCATTACAATTTAAATGATAATCATGGTTCCCTTTGTTTAACTTTGGAAGAAGTGTGTGTAATAACCAACTCATAGGGATTAAGGGACTTTTTTTTTTTTTAGCACCTAGAATCTGTAGGTAGGTAGTATATATAAGATCAATGCCTGTTGCATGCATTAAAGTGTTTACTATGGTGAATAGTCCATGCTTACACCAATAAAGTTTAGCTGGAATATTCTTCTGCCACATTTCTTTTCAAGTCACTAAGTCAATTGAGGTTGTTATTGTTATCATGTTGTCTTTACTTAACTTCCAAGTGACCTTAAATTACATCCCCTAGTGATTAAAACCACCAGAACAGGATACCATAGAGGATGTTAATTAACCCCCTACAGGATACAGAAGATACGAAATAGCTGCTTCTAGAATGACATAGTCCTATTGTCCTATTCTGAATATTGCAGTTTTTGTCTTTCTGTTAATTGCAGGTATATTTAGAGCCACGAAAGATGCCGAAGTGAGGGCCCTGGGGGCCTCTAGTCTCTTCTCTGCTAACATATATATATATATATATTTTTTTTTTTTAAAAAAAAACTAATGGCCTTTTAAAATTTGCTGCCACAAAACCTCCCCTTTGTAAAGAAGAGTCAGAACAGTTAATAGGACTGGCATTTAAGCATGTCTTGAAGGACCAAGCACCTTCTTTCTGGTCCTTCCAGTGTTATTAAGCAAAACAAGTTATATATTGGCCATGCTAGCAAACTTCTGCACAATCCTGGAGAGATTGGGTAAAAGAACAGATTAATACGGTAGGTGTGGTGGTGGTGGTGTTTTTTTTAGAAAAGAATATAATTTTTGTTATGCTGAGCTCAACAAACACCAGTAAGCATGAGTATTTCTATATACAAAGAAGAATAGGAAAAGAGAAGTATATATGAAACCACAAATCTTATGTATAGCATTTTTTTAAAAAGTATATAATAAATTGTACACAGTAACAGCAATATTAGTATGATGATCAAGCTATTCTCGGCAGTACAATGGTCTAAGATAATTCCAAAGAACTTGTGATGAAAAATGCTATTCACCTCCAGAAAAAAAACAAAAACAAAAAAAACAAACCAAACTGGTAAAGTATGAATACAGTGAAGTATACTATTTTTCACTTTATTTTTTTGTGGCTTTTTTTGGGTCTGTGTTTGCTTTCACAACATGACTAATATGCAAATGCTTTGCACGATTGCACATGTATAACCTATATCAAATTACTTACCATCTCAGAGAGGGGGAAAGGGAGGAAAAGAGAGGGGAGGGAGGGAGAGAATTTGGAACTCAAAATTTTAATAAA
Organism: Petaurus breviceps papuanus; assembly: GCF_028583685.1. Taxonomy (NCBI): domain Eukaryota; kingdom Metazoa; phylum Chordata; class Mammalia; order Diprotodontia; family Petauridae; genus Petaurus; species Petaurus breviceps. The sequence goes on along the minus strand of NW_027187460.1, from coordinate 61,499,217 downwards.
AGAATGTTAAACATTGTTTTTACATGTAACTAGGAAAAAATAAAATATTGGTCAAAGGGGGGAAAATGTATGATAAACTTACTGTTCCATAGCTAGCCTGCTTATCTGAGGTTCCTTTGAGTTTCTTTTGTGCATTAAAAGTGACATTGATGTTCTTTTCCTCTTTGTTCTTGACATCACTATCTCTATCCCTTTCCTCTTCTTCAACTCTTTCCTCACCCCCAAATTAAAACCCTCTCTTGAAACTAATTAGAATAATCTAGTCAAACATCCATTTATTAGCTATATCTGAAATCGTATGTTATTTTGCCCCTCAAATCAACCATCTCTCTGTCAACTCATCATTGATTCTCTGGAGAACCAGTTGGTTATTCTATTGATCACAGATTCTAAGTCTTTAAAAAAAAACAACCTAAGTCTTTCAAAGTTGTTTTTCTTTACAATGTTATAGTTATTGTCTAAATTATTCTCAATGGTTGACTATAAAGTGATTTAGGATTTGCAAATCACTTTATCTAAATGATCTTTTCTGATCCTCAAAACACCTTATAAGGTAGGTACTATGGGTATTATCTCCATTCTGTGGGTGAAGAAACTGAAACTCAGTGGTTGTTCTGTGGGTCACACAGCTGACAAGTGTCAGACGCTAGATTCAAATGCAAGTCTCTCTTGATTCAAAGTTCAGTATCCTTTGCACTACACTTTGATGCTGGATGATCCATGTATGTGAGGTTGCACTAGTTTGGGTTACATGTAAAATAGTCCACAGTGACAGGGATATAATGGTGTTTTGCCAGAGTGGTTGCATGGCTTCTCTTTTTTTGAAATTCTCTTTTCTATGAGCTCCACCCAAGAATTAAAAAAAAAAAAAAGAAATCTAATAATAGAAAATAGGAAAGGTAGATCCTTTGGAGTCTGTGCTTTTCCCCTTAGGTCCATTTCATAAATGAAAGAAGATACCAAGAGGGGAAGAATTCCCGGTTACAGAGTTGTCAGGGCAGCCTCAGGGACAGTGTTATCTTTCTGTTGGTCTTCACTGGTTGTAGTCTTTTGATGGTGGATAAAATATTCCTTTCTAGTAGCAATCATGGCTTAAAAGCAATGGAGTAGATTCTTGATTTCATCTCACCCTTCTTTGGATCAATAACTTGCTTTTACATCACCTTTATTTCTAAATATATCCCCCTTCCTCCTTTCCTTCTCCAGAGAGACATCCCTTCTAACAGATTTAAACAGAAATGTAACCCCAGTTTCCAGCCAAACCTAGAGCATTTTACAAAAGATTCTCTTCATTGGTGGAATGCTGATGTGACCCTGTGGAACTGGGGGAGGGGTGGAGTTGACAAAAGAGCTTTGGGGAGGAGAGCTATTCTTTTTCCTTTTGTGAGAGAGACACACGTGGTTCTAGATTCTGTTTGGGGCCAGATAAAAGGAGAAAGAGGCTCTCTTGCAGATAAGTAGGAGAAGTCAGTTGAAACAGTCCCTGATTTTTAGCTTGGCTCCTAGAAACTTCTGGGAATTCCTCCATCGATGAGATCTGAATATCTTGGTTGAGCTGAAATATGGGGGAAGGGGGGGAAAGAGAGAGAGAGAGAGAGTGAGAGAGCGCTTATTTACCCTTTGTATTTTCTGGTATATTCTAATCAGCATAACTTCTCCAGTTCTGTTTGCTGTTTTCTATTTGGGGTCAGTTCTTGTATAATCAGTGTTTGGGAGGAAGGGGCTAAGCCAGTGAGTGGAATAAAGCTTGGGTTGCCTTTCCCTTGTAAGATATATTGATCAGGAAAGTGACCTTTTTGTTCTGAATCAGTTGTGCCCCTAAACTAGCAATATTGGGATGGGGGAGAAGTGGAAGATAGATATAATTCTAGTCTGATACTCCTCTTTCAGAGGAAAAGAAAGAGGCCAGCTTTGTGACTCCTGCTCCCCTCAAGGCAGGAATTTTGGAGAAGGGTGGGTAAAATTCCAGACATATTTATCAGTGTATCCTCTCAAGCCATCTTTCTATATGTTTAGACCTCCCATGTGTTCATACACATCTTTCAGAAAGGGGGGAAAAGTTGAAAATAATTCAACAAAACTAAACAAAATTTCAACCAAACCTGACAGTATTATGTAGTGTCCTCTTGCTCTAGTCCCATTTCTCCACTGTTCGTTCTTCAAACAATGAATCTATGATACCACATCATTTATCTAGACACCATTCTGCCGGTAACCTGCATGCTTTGGAACATAGCCTCACTCTAGAGGTCAGTTATCTGATTAATCAAACCTCAGAAGATTAAAAGTAGTCAACAAGATAGCAATGTGGAATGGGATAGGGCCATTAAAGGAAAAAATAATGACAAACTAGAAAAATTTGAAGCAGTAGGGAAAGCACTGGATATGGAATTGAGGGTCCTGGGTTTGCATTCTTTTTCTTTTTTCATTTTAACATTCATTTTTTAAAAAATTGAATTCCAAATTCTCTCCCTGTCTCCTGTTCCTCCCTCACCCATTGAGAAGGCAAGCAATATGATATCAATTATACATGTGAAGTCATGCAACTATTTCCATGTTGGTTAAAAAGAAAGAAAAGAAAAAAAAGCAAGAAAAATAAAGTGAAAAAAAGTATGTTTCAATCTGTACTCAGAATTCATCAGTTCTCTCTCTGAGGGTGTGTAGCATTTTTCATCATGTAATTGTGTTGAATCATTGTTTTGAAAAGAGTAGCCAAGTCTTTCATGTTTATCATCCTTATAATATTGCTGTTTTGATATACAGTGTTCTCCTGGTTCTGCTCATTTCACTTTGCATCAGTTCATATAAGTCTTCCCAGTAGTATTTCATTGCAGTCATACAGCACAACTTGTTCAGCCATTCTCCAATTGATAGACATTCCTCAGTTTCCATTTCATTGCAACCACAAAAGGAGCTACTTTATAAATCTTTTCGTACAAATAGATAATTTCCCCTTTTCTTTGATCTCTTTGGGATACGCACCTAATAGGGGTATATCTGGGTCAAAGGTTATGCACAGTTTCATAGCCTTTTGGCCTGGCTTTGAATCCTGACTCTCACTACCTGCATGACCTTGGGTCAATAATTTAATTTCTCGAGACTCTTCAGGGTCTTCCTGTGAATGTAGAAGTAAGTTGAAAGCCTCTTTAGGCTTTGGTTTGCAGTATCTGAATATTAAAATGAATATTGAAAACCAAAAATGTGGTCAGGTAGATTGGAAAGACTGTCCCTGAAACTTAGCTTTGCCTTTTTGCTTTTGCCCACCTTTTCATCTACATGGGAGAACAGAAGAAACCTGGAGTTGACAAAAGTGGGAACTCTGAATCTTAGAGCTACTGGTGAGTAAAAACCAGTTGTAGTTTAGTCTTCAGAAACTGAAATTGAAAAGGTATACAGAATGTCCACCACAACCTGGTATGAGAGCTCTGATTCATTGTTGTTTTGTCATTTCATTCATGCCTGACTCTTTATGACCCCATTTGGGGTTTTCTTGATAAAGATACTGGAATGGTTTGCCACTTCCTTCTCTAGCTCATTTTATGGATGAAAAACTGAGGCAAACAGAGTTAAATGACTTGCCCAGGGTCACACAGCTAGTAAGTACCTGAGGCCATATTTGAACTTAGGAAGATGAGTCTTCCTGACTCTAGGCCTGGCAGTCTATTCACTGTACTACATAACTGCCCTGAGATCTCTGATAGAGAGGCTCAAAACCCCTTGGTTAAGAAGTTTGATTCCAAGGGAAGATTAAACCTAAGGACATTTGCTAACCAGAATGAACCTGCTTGGAAATTGGCAATAAACTTTACAGTTAAGGCAAAGATGAAATGCTATATAGCCAAGAATTTAGAAGGGAATAGATTAACCACTTCATAAGAAAAAAAAAACAACCAACCAGAATCCTTCCAGTCTAGAAGGCTTATCCTCCCCTCTTTAGATATAGTGATCCTTGTTCTGAATCAGTTGTGCCCCTAAACCTGCAATATTGGGGCAAGGGAAAAGTGGTAGATAGCTATAATTTTAGTATTATCACCCTTTATTTGGTGATTCCCCCCCAAAACCTAAAAGGTTTGTTTTTCTCCCTTTGACTGTTAATAGACATATGATTGAGGCAAGATGGCTGCTTTTCCCAAAGAGTTACAGAAAAGCCTCTGGTTTCTGAACTAAAAATATATCCTAGAACACATCTTTTCATTAAGAAGAGGCAATCCTAGGGGGTGGAGTCAAGATGGCAGAGTAGAAACAGGACTTCCACTGGGCTCCAAGCTGCCACCACCTCTAATTCACATAAAAGGTGACTCTGAACAAACTTTGGAGCTACAGAACCCACAAAATGACACAGAGAAGCCAACCTCCAGCTGAAGACAGCCCAGCAGGCTGGCAGGAAGTGGCCAGCTCAGCAATCTGGGAGCTGACCCCAGCCCCACACAAGCCAGAGATTTTAGCCTCAGGGCAGCCACAACCAACTGCTGGCTGGAGGGACTTCAGATAACCAGCAGCTGTGGCAGTTTCCAGAATTATCAACACATAGATGCTAAGGACAAAGTGAGAGGTCAGTGCAGTGTGGACTTTGGGATCCAGTAGTTTGGGAGTTTGATCCGGCCTTTATCCCCTGGAGGGAGAAGCCGCTGAGGTGCTGCAGCTGTGCAGCTGCCACATGGCAGCTTCACCTCCTGGCCTACAGATTTTAGGGGGACCAAGCAAGCGACCAGTCTGAGGGGGTAATCACTCTTGCTTTAACCTTCTTGTATGTGGATTGAGGTCTAGGGTGGAGGTCCTGGGGTGTGCGAGCAGCTTGTCAGAATGTGTGGAGGCTTCAGAGAGGGCACCCAACTAACAGCTTTGGCAGCTGAGAAAACCACAGCACTTGGAACGAAGCTCCCCCGTCTGGTGGCAGAGTCCTAATGTGGCAAAAAGTCCAAAAGTGAAGTAATTGAGTGGCAACATGAGAAGGCAAAGGAAACAAAGCAAACAGAGCAACCCAACTTTACACTCCTATTTTGGGGACAAAAAGGATCAAAGTATGGAACAGGAGGAAGATAGCAAAGTCAGAACTCCTGCACCAAAAGCTTCCAAAAAAAAATACGAGTTGGTTACAGGCCATAGAGGAGCTTAAGAAGGATTTTGAAAACCAAATAAGAGAAGTGGAGGAAAAATTGGGAAGAGAAATGAGAATGATGCAAGAAAATTATGAAATGACAGTCAACAACCTGACTGAAGAAAATAACACCTTAAAAAATAGACTAACCCAGATGGCAAAAGAGGCTCAAAAAGGCAATGAGGAGAAGAATGCCTTAAAAAGCCAAATTTCCAGAAGGAAAAAGAATCTCAAAAGCTCACTGAAGAGAATCATTCCTTCACAATTAGACTGGAGCAAATGGAAGCTAGTGACTTTATGAGAAATCAAGATACTATTAAACAGATCCAAACAAATGAAAGAATAGAAGACAAAGTGAAATATCTCATTGGGAAAACCACTGACCTGGAAAATAGATCCAGGAGAGATAATTTAAAAATTATTGGACTTCCTGAAAGCCATGATAAAAAAAACAAACCTAGAAATCATCCTTCAAGAAATTCTCAAGGAAAATTGCCCTGATGTTTTAGAAACAGAAAGCAAAATAGATGTTGAAAGAATCCACCAATCACCTCCTGAAAAAGATCTCAAAAAGAAAACTCCTAGGAATATTATAGCCAGGTTCCAGAATTCCCAGATCAAGGAGAAAATATTACAAGTAGCCCGGAAGAAATAATTTGAATATTGTGGAAACAAAATCAGGATAACACAGGATCTGGCAGCTTCTAAACTGAGGGATCAAAGGGCTTGGAATATGATATTCTGGAGGGCAAAGGAGCTGGGATTAAAACCAAGAATCACCCACCCAGCAAAACTGAGTATCATGTTTCAGGGGAAAATATGGTCATTCAATGGAATAGAGGACTTTCAAGCATTCTTGATGAAAAAACCAGAGTTGAATAGAAAATTTCACATTCAGATACAAGAAGCAAAAGAAGCACAAAAAGGTAAACAGGGAAAAGAAATCATAAGGAACTTATCAAAGTTGAACTATTAACATTCCTACATGGAAAAACAATAATTGTAACTTATGAAACTTTTCTCAGTATGAGAATAATTGAAGGGAATAGAAATGTACACACACACACACATATGTCTATATAGGAGGGTATATAGGCATATGAATACATATGTGAATGTGTGTATATATGTTTACAGGTATATATAGATAGAGGGCACAGGACCAGTTTAATGGGAAGGGATGATACTTAAAAGGTGAACTAAGAAGTGAGAGAGGAATATAATGAGAGGAGATCTCATATAGAATAGGTAAGGGAAAATGGTTACAATGGAGGGGAAGAACAGGAAAGCAAAATGGAATGGGTCAACCTTATTCTCATTGAATTTGGCTTAGTGAGGGAATGACATACACACTAAATAGGGTATCTTACCCTACAGGAGAGTAGGGGGGGAGGGGATGAGAGGGGGGATGAGGGAAGGGGGAAAAGGCGGGGGGGGAGGGGAGTTGGAAGCACCCACTTTTGAAAAGCGAGGGGATCAAAATAGAGAATAGAACAAGTGGGAGGTGGCATAGGAGGAAGGGAAATGTCAATCTTTTACAATATATCTACTATGGAAATATATATATTTTTAAAGCAATCGGGGTTAAGTAACTTGCTCAAAGTTATTTCTGGGTGTAGTGCTAAGTATCTGAGCCCAGATTTGATCCCCAGGTCATCCCAACACTGGAGCCGGTGCTCTTACTCACTGTGCTACCTGACTGCCCCACTATGGAAATATTTTGCATAGCTGCACATGTACAATGTATATTGAATTGCTTATCTTCCCAGTAAGGATGGGTGACAAGGGAGGAAGGGAATGAATCTGGAATTCAAAGTTTTAAAATTAAATGTTTAAAATATATATGTGTGTGTGTGTGTGTGTGTGTGTGT
>NW_027187460.1:61488654-61492148 GCF_028583685.1 Petaurus breviceps papuanus | reverse complement strand
TATATATATATATATATATATATATATATATATATATATATATATACTATTATTAATATTATTTTCCATGTAACTGGGAAATAAGATATACAGGCACTGGGGCACAGAGATCCACCATGCCCTACTGGAAAGTTGGAGGGGGTATGGGAGAAGATATGGGAGAGAGCAGTTTGGAGGAGGGGATATCCAGTGGTATCACTATTTTGGGGTGGTGGGTAGGGGAAAAACGGGGAGAAAATTTGGAACCGAAAATCTTGTGGAAATGAATGATGTAAACCAGAAGTTAATAAAGCATTTAAAAAAAAAAGAGGAAATCCTAGAGCCCAAGAATTTGGCTAAAGTCAGAAGCTGGAAGCAGAAGGAGCTCCACAGTCATGTGTCCAGTGGGGTCATGCCTAGTAGCCCATCAGGAAGGATATGTTCAGTGGAGCAGTATCCAGTAGAGACCACTTGCCTGGAAGAGGCCTGTGGGGAATAGGCCCAGGAAGGCAACATAGTGGCATCACCAGGAGACATTAGTAACCCTGCATTGTTGGATGAGGTGTTCTGCCATCCCACATGCCCTGGTTGGTCACACATGTTTACCAAATGTAAATGTGCTCCCCGATACATGCAACTTTCTATTCTTTTTCCCTGTGTGTATGTCTTTCTAAACATGTACCCTGGCCACACATGATTCTTATGTGTGTGTTACTCTACAAATTTCTCCTACAGCCCCCTACATGAATCTTCCCATTGATGGTAGGTATATTGGAGGGAAAGACTATCCTAGGTTTATGGGGAAAATGCTTAGTTGTTATTTTATTAACTGTGTCATTTTATTAAATGCTCCTGCTGTCAAATAATTGTATCTTCTGGTTGATTATTAAAAGAAAACACATTGGTGGGGGCTTGTGAGCTTTGGTTTTAGTGGATGTGAAATATTACTAGATCTGGGGATATATTCTCTGGGGGCTAGTCCTATGAGTTGGGAGTTTAAAGATAAACGTCTTTTCCAGTGTTATGCCTATAATGCTGTTGACTGACAGCCTAACTTCAAAGGAGAACTAAAAGAGAGATAAAACTTGTATTCATTTTATAAAACAATAATAGAAGTTCCTAAGAGTAACTCTAAATCACCAAGAAAATGTTAATTGGGTTCAGTATCCTTTGCTGAGGTAAGGAAGTGTTCATACAATTTGGAAGGATTTTTGTTAAAATATGAGTTTTAATACTCAAAAATGTACTTATGTAAGCAATTAATCCCAGCAAATGAAGTATTAGCATTCTAATAAACTAATGCATTTTGAAGAGATGCCAATTTTCCATCACCATAAATAATCACAATTCCTTTACAGTAATTCTTCATAGTTCACCAGTCCCTGTCTTTCCCTTGATTAACTTTCTTTCCCTTCAACTTCTTTGCTCCTGTAGGTTCATCTCTGAAGATTAAATTTATAATATAAGCCAGATAATTGGAGTGGGCGTGGACAGTGGTAGGGATAGAAGTAGGAAATTAGACCTGTGATTTCATCAGTATAATAAATTCCCAGGTAAAGAAACTCCCTCTACTCTGCAACCTGTAGTCTTAGGGAATTGCTCAGAGCGCTGACAAGTGAAATGACTTATCCAGAGTCATAATGCCTTATGTGTCATGAGCCTAGCTCCTTTTGGCTTCTAGGTTTGAATCTTGGCTCTGCCACCCACTTGCCTGTGTGACCTTGGACCCTGTACCATGCTGCCTCTCCCCCATGTTTGATAAAATGCCTACAATGGTACATATTTCAGTCCTTGAAGAATCTATGATTTTGATGAGATATTACAAAGGGATATTTGTTTTGAAGATACAGCATCAATAGAAGGAAAACTATTTCCCCTTACCACCTTGGAGCCACTTTCTTCCCTGTATCACCGCCGTCTCTGGGGAAAGTTTATTCATACTTAATTCATTTTCTACATAGCATTGTATTGGTCCCACCAAATTGATGGCTGCTGGATGAGTCCAAGTCTCAGCTACTGCTGTGTTTTGGATCCCAAAGGTCACTGACTACTCAAGACATTGATGCTGGATTGCCTGACTGTGACATCTGGCATGAACTCTCCTGGACCTCCTTGTGGCTCACTCTCCTGACTTTTCTAAGCTCACAAGGTCAGAATCATCTTCAGTCTTCTTTGATCAAAACAAGAAAGAACAAAGAACAAAGGACCAAGGCCACGAGTTGGCTTCAGGGAGAGAGAACCCAAAGAGTCTCCCTTTAGTTTCTCTTCTTTCACCACAATACAACGACGCAGGAGTGAATGAGACTAAAAAGGACTGACTCTGGTTACTAATGACTTTTGAATGTACCCGAGTTCTAGCTATGCAGCCCATCAGAAAAGGCTCACATTCCTCACATGGCCAACTGACTGAATTCAATTATAGAACACCTGTGTATACTTCATCTCTCTCCCAGGCACTCCAGTTGCACATTAGCATGCCTCTGTGACAACAGGCTATCCAGTCTCTTCTATGTAAAAAATTTCATATGACAATCAGGCTGCAACTTGCTCACCAATGTGTCCCCCTCCATTATTTATGCTTTAAGCATCCATGACTTCTTGGCGTGAATACTCTCTTCACCAAGATCACTACCACTATACATCTTTTTTTTTAATATCTTTTTGGAGGGGGGAAGGCAGGGCAATTGGGGTTAAGTGACTTGCCCAAGGTTACACAACTTGTTAAGTGTCAAGTGTCTGAGGCCATATTTGAACTCAGGTCCTCCTGACTTCAGGGCTGGTGCTCTATTCACTGTGCCATCTAGCTGCCCCCACTATACATCTCTGAAAGTTGTTATAGCTAAAAAAACAAAACAAAAAAAAAGACTCATGATCCTATAAATGGAGGGTCAACCTGGAGATGAGCCTTTCTGAACTTAGCTAATGTGCTCATTGGACAAAGGTCCGGTATTTGCAGCCTTTCTAGTTTAGAAGTACCTGTCAGAGTGTGTACTCTTCTGACAAAGCCATTTCCAAGTAGAGCATCACCTCTACTCTATGAAGTAACAAAGCAGGATTGTCATGAAGGAAAATAATAAATACTAAGGAGAATTTCATGATAACCCAGCACCTGTGCTTCTCCTGTGAAGATGTTCTGGAAATTTAGGAGTGTCATAGTCCTGAGTTGGATTGGCTTTCCTAAAGTGGATAAGATTTGGTTAGGTGGAGAGAAATTGGGTGTTCACTCCAGCTTGGCATGTATGAACAAACAGTAAGAAACAGTGTGAGCTGAAGTTCAGAGGTGGAAATGAAACTGTGGTGTTTAGGTGATGACAAGGAGGTTGCTCTGATTTTCAGTGCTACTAGAATCTCTAGCAAACACCTCATTCCCAAATTTACCTCCCTCTTTATTCTATCCCTAGGCCACTGGGGGAATATTTCATGGTTTTCTAATTTATGATTGAGAACATTACAATGTGGTCATGGATGTCAGAAGTCTTGGATTCGAATCCCAAGTTGTTACCCAGTACTGTGTG
>NW_027187460.1:61457028-61488554 GCF_028583685.1 Petaurus breviceps papuanus | reverse complement strand
TGTGTGTGTGTGTGTGTGTGTGTGTGTGTGTGGGTGGGTGTTAAGTGTCTGTCTAAGGCCAGAACTGAACTTGGGTCCTCCTGACTCTGGGGGCGGCGCTTTACTCACTGTGCCACCTAGCCACACCCCCCCCCAACTGTGTTATCCTAAACAATTCAGTAATTCAATTCCCATCTTTTGGTTTTTTCATTTGTAGGTAATGAGACTTAGAATGTGCCCAGATTGCCTAACATGAAGGCACCTTGCTTCTCTGTATTCCCTTACCACGTAGATAGGAGTAGCCTCTGTCAGGAACAGGCTATATCTTCAAAATTCCAAGACTGGGACTTTCTAACTCTTTTTCCCTTACTGCATGCTTTTTCCTGCTGTGTCCAAAGGGTAACAATCATACTTAGTTCATCCATAGCACCAATGCCATGACCTGAACCAGAAAGTAAAATACCTTTCTCTCTACCTTTCCTTTTGTACCATGGTTCTGAGAAATGGGTTTGAGGTGTTTATATTTTTGTTCTGTTTTTCTTCTAAGTTTTAGGTGTAGGTGGTAATATCCACCTGACCTGGGATTTTAGCCATGATGACTTTGAAGACAGGATTCTAAGCAGGATGTTGCAGCCAGCAGGAAAGTCCAGAGGTCTCAGGATACCCCAGATTTGAGCCTGAGGTGGATTTTGGGCTTGGAACTATAATGAACTTGGATTATGATTTTAGGAATTGAACTCAGTTGTGAACCTAATCCCCCTTTCCTCCCCCAGACATTGAGGTATTATAGGAGAGGTGGGGAGATTATACCTCCCACATATATTGAACTATGTTTGTATATTTGTTAACATGCATTGAAGTAAATATTCCTATATAAAAGCTAATATGTTAGTGGTAAATGGAACTGGGGTGTAGGAGATCCACCTTCTACAACTGAAGGAACACTTTAATAGGGAATGAAGCCAATGGCACCCTAAACCTCCTCCTTAAGAGTACTGGAGAACTCTGGAGAAGGGGTGAAAGGTAATATACCTGACTTTCAGGAGAGATTGTCTGGGTAGTCATTGGTTCATGTAAAATGAAGGGGTTCCAACTGATGGTCTCTAAAGTCATTCATTCTAGTTCTTGTGCTGTATGTAGTCTTATAACTCCTCTTGAGGGATAGGTACTGGTCAGGTGAGTTACCAATATTGAGATTACCAGGTGAGGAAATTCCTTCTACCAAAGTATGTTGGAGTTTTCTTCACAGCCTCTAGTCATAGAGTTGCCATAGCACAGAAGCTCCATGATTTGTCCAGGGTCTCCACAAAATTCATCATCCTCTCCTCCTTTGCTCCGGTGTCAGAAGATAAGCTGGTTCTTCTTGCTTATGTCAGTCTATCTGCTTGGTGTCCTTGATCTCATTCCCTATTCAGTGCTCCAGGAACTTGTCCCTTTGATCATCCTCTCTCCCTAATTTTTAACTTCTCATTCACTGCCTGAAAACATATTTATATCTACCCTATTCTTTAAAATTTAAAAAAAAATCTTCACCCAAGCTTACCTACAGCCCCCTTAAGCTATCATTCTATATCCTTCCTCTTTTGTGCTTCCAGACTCCTAGGAAAAGCTCAATTTTCTCAGGATGAAGCATTTAGACTTCCTGTGATGGGGATCCATTTACTTACAACCTTTATGTTCATAGCATAGTCCAGAAACAAAGCTCTGGAATCACAGCAATAAGATTTGCTCTTGGAGGCTTCTCAATAGTTATCTCATTGGTTTGTGCTTCCACCCAGGGGGACATTAGGATTTAGTTTATTTTTAGGTCTTCACAAAAATGAAAAAGGGCCCTCAGTTCCAATGAAGAACTCAGGCTAAAAGTAAATAAAATGTAGAATAGACTTTATTTAATCTTATGAAAAAGATACAAAGGTCTCACTCAAGAACCCCCAAATGGTTGATAGTCAAGACTCCTCCCCTTACCTCTCTAGACCTTCTAGGAACCTATACAGTTCTCTTGACCTATAGGACTACTCCAGGTGAACATCCCACAACTCCACAAGGACCAAACATTTGGGGTTGCTAGAGAATCAAGAAGTTTCCTGCTCCCTCATGCTCCTAGAGACCTATATAGGTTTCTAGGTTTATAGTACCACTCTGGGTAGAGTACACTAAGGCAAAAAAAATAGTCAAAGTGAATAGAAAGTTAACTCTACCTGCACAGTACACCTAGCCCACAGTATCAATGAAAGGCAATCTCTAGGTTTGCTTCTTTAACATCATGGCTCTGTCCCTTGTTTCTCCTTCATTCTACTAGCTCCCCTGTCACTGTCTCCATCTGCTATTAGTTTGAACATAGGCACAAGGATTTCTCTGGAAGGACCAACTCAATTATAAGTTAGGGGACAACTTACCTATCTCTGTATGGAGCTCCTTTTCTTTCTTGTCTGACCTCTCTTCAGCCTCCAAAATTCTGAGATTTACTTGTGCCTTAAAAGGGAATCCCCAAGATGGGATTATCAAACATCAGTCATCATCAATATAGTAGGCAACAATGACTCCAAGGAGATAAGGCAAGTTTATTAAAAATTTTACTTTGTGGGAGGGATTTTAATACAATAAGGATACATCCTAAATGCCAAAACAGTAGGCTTGTCTTTGACCTAACAAGGATTTGATATGTCATTAAATCAATATTATCCCCAAGATAAGGACCCAGAGGTCACATAGGGGACAATAAGAATCAGAAAATGCCTCATCATACCCACTATAGGATTACAGACCCTGGGCATTGGAAGGACCCTGAGACACCCATGTAATCTAACTCAGCTTCATATGTGGAAACTGACTTTTCCAATCCATAGAAATAGTTAGTGAAAGAGCCAGGTCTAGGGCCCAAGTCTCTAGATTTAGTCATAGTACTATGTCTCTCCAGCATTTTCCCCTATTTGTTTTTAATATCTTTAATAAGTATTTCTAATTAATAAGTACTTTAATAAGTAATTTCTAAGTATTTCTAATTTTCTATAAAAGAACATCTCAGTCCTAAAATTTCTTGCAAATAGACTTCCTATCTGCTAATATTGAAACTTAAATACATATTACTTAATTATTGGCACTATCTCCATAGCACAATGGAGCATAATGTTTGTTTGTTTGTTTTTAAATAGTATTTTTTCCATTTATATGTAAAGACAATTTCAACATGCTTTTTTTTTATATAAAATTTTGAGTTCCAAATGTTCTCCTCTTTCCTTCTTACTCCCTAAGACAATAAGCAATTTGATATAGGTTATATATGTGCAATCATGTAAACCATATTTCCATATTGGTAATGTTGTGAAACAAGAAACAGAACAAAAGGGGAAAACTATGGAAAAAAAAGAAAAGAAAAACAGTATGCTTCAATCTACATTCAGACTTTATAATTTCTTTTTCTGAATGTGTATAGCATTTTCCATCATGAGCTTTTGGACTTGTCTTGGATCATTGTATTGCTGAGAAGAGCTAAGTGAGTCATAGCTGATCATCACATAATGTTACTGTTACTCTGTACAGTGTTCTGGTTCTGCTCACTTCATTTTGTATCAATGCATGTACGTCTTTCTAGGTTTTTCTGAAATCTGCCTGCTTATCATTTCTTATAGGTATTCCATTACATTCATATACTACCACTTTTTAGCCATTCCCCAATTGATGGGCAGCCCCTCAATTTTCAATTCTTTGCCACCACAAAAAAGGGCTGCTATAAATGTTTTTGTACAAATCGGTATTTTCTCCTTTTTTATGAACTCTTTGTGATACAGACCTAGCAATGGTATTGCTTGGATCAAAGGGCACGCACAATTTGATTGCCTTTTGGGCATAGTTCCAAATTGTTCTCCAGAGTGGTTGGTTCGGTTCACATCTCCATCAACAGTGCATTAGTGTCCCAATTTTCCCACGTTCTTTCCAACAGTTATCATTTCCCTTTTGTGTCATATTAGGCAATCTGATAGGTATAAGGTTACTACCTCAGAGTCCATTTAATTTGCCTTTCTTTAATCAGAAGTGATTTAGAGCATTTTTCATATGATAACAATTTTTATTTCTTCATCTGAAAATTGCCTGTTCTTATCCTTTGACTATTTATCAATTGAGGAATAACTTGTATTCTTTTATATATATTTTGCTTTTTGGAGGGGGAAAGCAGGGCAATTGGGGTTAAGCAACTTGCCCATGGCTAGTAAGTGTCTGAGTTCAAATTTGAACTCAGGTCCTCCTGACTCCAGGGCCAGTGCTCTATTCACTGCGCCACCTCACTGCCCCTATTATAAATTTGACTCAGTTCTCTATATATATTTGAGAAATGAGGCCTTTATTAAAGATACTTGCTGTAAAAATTGTTTCACAGCTTTCTGTTTTCCTTCTAATTTTGGTTGCATTGGTTTTGTTTATGCAAACCCTTTTAAATTTAATTTAAAATAATCAAAATGATCCATCTTATGTTTTGTAATGCTCTCTATGTCTTATTTGGTTATAAACTGGAACATAATTTTTTAAATAAAGGGGAGGGGAAGCAATTCAGTGTGGGGAAAATGTTAAACAAACCATTTTCTTTCCAAGACAATTACATATTAATATCCTAAAGTGACATTAAAAATGCTAATCTCTGAACAGGAATGGAATTATAAAGTCATGATGAAGTTAGCCAGGTTTTGCCCGGAAATGTGATATCTCCCACCTAGTTTATTATTTTTTTATGATTATTATTATTTATCAGCAAATTCTGGTCTGCTCAGCCTCTGAAGACAAAAGCCTAAAATGTAATTTCAGTGCTGTCCTCAACTGTAAAATATAGCAGCACCTTCTTCACAGGATTGTTGTGAGGATCAAATGTGTTAATATCTATAAAGAGCTTAGCACATTGTCTGGTACATAGTAGGCATTCTATAAATGTTTATTCCCTTCCCTTCCTCTATTGGGAACTTTTACATCAGTGCAGCTCCAGGAAGAATGAATCTCCACCCCATTGGGTAGGAAAGCTCAGAGAAGTCTTGAAAACCCAGGTCTCAGAACGACTGTCTGAAGACTTGGAAGGGGCCTCAGAAGCTGTCTAATCCACTTAGTGTCTGAACAAAAAGCTCCATGACATCCCCAATAAAGGAATATGGATGCCATTGCAAATCTGGAAAGCTGCCACAAGATGAATTTACAGCTGGTGGGCAGGAGTTTTTTTAAAAACACTATTGTTCCTGGAATTGAAACTAGCAAACTGCCTTTTAAGTTGAATATATCTTTTGAAATAACCTGATTTTTCAAGTTTTTCAAGTTGGCTGTGAATTGAAGTGAGTCAATGCAGCCTTCTTGTATGGACTGGGCACAGAGACCCAGGAACAGAACTAGAAACACACAGGCACATGCACACACACGCATTCGTGCGCAGTGGTGATTTGTTACCTCTTTCAGTACTAGGAGCTTGAATGTAATTTTGAATGTTTTAAATTAAAGACTGACTCAGAGGTGGAAAATGAAGTTCCTGTAGAGTTAAAGGAGGTGGGTTCAGATCTGGCCTCTGGGGCTAGCTGATCTTATGGCCTTGGGTGGGTCTCTTGATCTCCTTGACCCTCAGTTAGAATTCTAATCTGTGGAATGGGAAGAAGTGCTGGACTGGATGGCTCCTGAGGTACCCTGTGCTTCTGGAGGCATGAGCCGATGAGCCTTCTGTAAAATGGAGAAATATCTTGTTGTAAGGGAACCCTCAAGACTGTGTCATTTATTACACTTGGATGGTGAACATCTATTTGCAAAAGGCTGTGATGAGGTGTGGAAAACGGATAGCCTGTTCCCCATAAAATATGTCCACTTATATGATACCTGGGCATATCTGCTACTGAATTGTCCTTGGCCCCGAGTTAAGGGTTAACTTAAAGCAACAGCATGGTATAGTGGGTAGGGCTCTGGACTTGTAGTTAGGAGGAACTGGGTTTCAAATCCTGCTTCAGAAACTTAGTAGTTGGGTGACTAGTGTCTAGTGACTAGACCTGGGCAAGTCACTTATCCTAACTATGCCTCAGTTTCCTCCTCTATAAAATGAGGGGGTTAGACTTGAAGGCCTTTAATATACTTCACAGCAATTATCTCTGATTTTGTTTAAATTTTTTAAAATCTTTATTTTTTCATTAAGAACTTAAACACCAAAAAAGAACCATTTTCATAGGAGAACGCAGAGAGCATTGTAAAGAAACTGTGAATTGCCGTTTCATATTATTATTATTATTATTTTAAGCAATTGGGGTTAAGTAACTTGCTCAAAGTTACACGGCCAGTTATTTCTGGATGTGGTGCTGAGTGTCTGAGCCCGGGATTCAATCTCCAGGTCATCCCAACACTGGAGCCGGTGCTCTTACTCGCTGAGCCACCTGGCTGCCCCTAACCATTTCATATTATTTTGCTTGGTTGTTGACAAGGGTCTTTCATTCAGGTTGTCAAGAAGTATTTATGGTGGCCTTGGGTGGGTCTCTTGGTCTTACTATGTGGCAGGTGCTGTACTCAGCACTGAGAATACAAATATAAGCAAAAAGAAAACCAGTCCCTGCCCTCCAGAGGAGGGCAGCCTGGTGGGAAATGAAGAAATGACTGGCTTGGGCACTCTTTTTCATTGGATTTAAGTGAAGCAGAGTTGTGCAAAGTCATTAGCCATCAGATATCATGGCCCTGGATGCTGTGGCAGACCTTGGCCTTTTCAAACTAAAGTCTTTCCCAGGTCTTAGTTTATCTAAGGCAATGCCCATTCAGTAGTTAAAGGCTAGGTAAAAATTGAGGCAAAAGATGGCTTAGTTAGCATGTTGGATTTGAAGGCAGGAAGACCTGAGTTCAAATTTTGCCTCAGGAGCAGCTAGGTAGCTGAATAGATGGCACACCAGCCCTAAAGTTAGGAGGACCTAAGTTCAAATACAACCTCAGACACTTACTAGCTGTGTGACCCTGGGCAAGTCACATAACCCCAATTGCTTCCAAACCCCCCCTTCCCCCAAACATTCTTCCTCAGATACTAACTCTGTGACAAAACACTTACTATCTTACTTTCATTATTTGTAAAATGAGGCCGGTGGCAGCACCTACCTTACAGGGTTGTTGAGAGGATGAAATAAGATAACATTTATAAAGTACTTTTCGAACGCTAACGACCTATGTATGGTTAAGGTTTTCTTAGTTCTTTTTTCCCCCTTCTCTAGCTCTTGTTAGGTGATATAGAATATTCACCTGGTCAGCCATACTTTGAGGGTCAGGTTAGGGAACAAAGCCTCTTCAGGAGACCATTGAAGGGCTGCAAGGTAGGGGATACAATAGGATGTTATTTAAAGACTTCTTCACAGATCAAAAGTAGAGGAGCAGTTGAAAACAGGGATATTTTAGCTTTGATGAGATTTAACAGGGACAGGATTGCTATCTTCAAGTATTGGAAGAGTTATTATATGGAAGAGAGATCAGCCTTCTTTTCTGTCATTTCTGAGGATAAACCTGGAAGCAATGGATTTCAAGGAGGTGAATTTCAGCTTTATATAATGACAACTTCTCTAATGATAAACTGTTCAGAAAAGGAATGGGCTAACTTGTCTTTTTAATTTATGTTTTCAATTAACCAGCATTAATTTTTCTCTCCCTTCTTCCTCCCATCCCCCTCACCTTGGGAAAAGAAAAGAAAAACAAAACCTTTAATAGCAAATATTAATAAATAAGCAAAACAAGTCTTCACATTGGCATGACCTAAAAATTTATACCTCATTCTGCATCCTCAGTTCATCATCTCTCTGTTGGGTAGTAGGTAGTATTCTTCATTGTCAATCAATCCTCTGGAATTGTAGTTGATCATTGCATTAATCAGAGTTCTTGAGTCTTTCAAAATCATTTGTCTTTAGTAAGTTAAATGGTAAATCCCACTCTAGAGTACTAAATAACAATAGCTCCTGTTGTTGTTGTATAATTTTTTTTTAAGGTTCTGCTCACTTCACTTTGCTTCAGTTCATACAAGTCCTCCTAGGTTTTTCCTGGAACCCTCCCTTAATCATTGCTTATGGCTCACTAATATTATATTGGGTTCATATACCTTAATTTGTCTAGCCATTCCATACTTAATGGGCACCACCGTGTTAGTTTCTGGTTCTTTGCCACTACAAAAAGAGTTGCCACCAATGTGTTTGTGCTTGTGCACTCTTCTTTGATCTCTCTGGTGTAAATTAGACTTAGCAGTGACATCTCTGGGTCAAAGAGTGCTCTAAATTGTAAGACGGTGAGCTCTATTTCACTTTAACTCTTCACAAACACTGATTGACTACCACTTGTATATGGAGGGTGGGAGCTCCCAACTGAAGGTTTTATTCATTGAGTAAATCTTTGGACTAGATAACCTTATAAAGGCCCTTCCAGATCTGCACCTATGACTCTATGTTGAAAATAAGGTTATATAGACTTTCCTTCCCACATTCTTCTCACCCAGTCTGCCTTAACCTTCAGAAGTAGGGCTGAGCCTTTAACAGTATCTTCTGGGCAATGCAATTCAATTCAATTTAACAAACATTAAAAGTCTATGATATATAAGGGATCCATACAGAGAAACCACAGTGGTTTTCCCCACCGACCATTTTTTGGAAAGCGCCCTACAGATTCTGTGGTTCAGAGATTAAAACTTCAATTCAGTTTGTCGCTGAGATGAATCTACCTGATTACTGGGACTCTCTTGCAGGCAACTGGGCTGGGAAGTCTGCATCCTATTATGACCCCCAAGGTTCCAGTTCATTTCTCTATGGTTGCTCCTATTAGTCTGACCAGAGGCAATTTTCAGAAAGAATTTTAATGAGTTAATCAGGTCTGTTAGGGACAATTGTCTCCAAGACTGGCAGCATGAGGACAAGAGTGGAATGTTTGGCTTGATAAGAAATGGCAAAAAGTTACTGGCTCTGAATCCTAAAATAGAGGATTTCATGTCTTTTGTAATCCTATGTTGAGAGTCACTGTTAATTTAGCTGTTATCTGTCTGCTCTCTTGTCTCCCCACCCTACTCCCCATCTTTGTCTCCCTCCCACACAACCCTCAAATCCCATGTCCTTTTACCAGGTGGTCTTAGGCTATTAGATTGGACTTTAGATGAAGATCACCTGAAGAGAATTAGGGAACCTTAAATTTAGAACTTGAAAAATGACTTCATCACCCTTAAGACTGTAGAGCAGAGGTATCGAACCTGTAGCCAAAGAATTGTAAAACTCCCTACACTGAGCAGATTAACATATAATTGGGAAATGTTTAACAAAATAAACAAAAAAATACAATAGAGCAGAAATTATTTTAATTTGTGGTTTTCCTAAATCAGTATGCAGCCCTGTGGCTTTCTTTCTTTTTTTTTTGCTTTTTAGGAGGAGGGAAGTCAGGGCAATGGGGGTTAAGTGACTTGCCCAAGGTCACATGGGTAGTAAGTGTTAAGTGTCGGTGGCCATATTTGAACTCAGGTCCTCCTGACTCCAGGGCCAGTACTCTATTCACTTAGCCACCTAGCCACACCCCCACGTGGGTTTCTATTTGAGTTTGCCCACTACTGCCTTAAGCAATATGATTCACTGTAAGTTCTGGGGTAGAGCTTTGGGATAAGAGAATTTCTGGCGTGAAATTTTCTTACCACCATTTTCTTAACATCATTTACTTAAGATCAGCATGTCATGTAGTTACTTAAGATCAACATGTCTTCTGATGCTTGAGATATCACCTACAGGTCCAGTGTTAACAGGCTAGTTTCCTGTTTTGCTTAATATAGATCTTCCCCCCGAGCCATCTGTTCTTTGATCTGTAAATCATTATCTTCCTTTATTTGCTCTTTGGAATTCCATTATACTCATCCTACTTAAGGAGTCAAAACCGACATAATAGTAGCTTAAAGCTGATGCTCAGGGCTCTCTAACTTTTGTATATAATAAAGCCTGTCCTCCTGCAGGTAATAAACTGCAGCCCCTATCTCTACCTCATTGATTGTATGATTGACAGTAGTTCTCAATCAACAAATCAGAGGAATGCAAATATAATATAGGGGAGGCACAGGTGGATGGCAGTTGTTTTGAAAATTATCTTGGGGTCCTAGTGGAGTGCTAGATCCACATGAGTCAGAAGAGTGATGTGGCAGCTGAAAAAGCTAGGGTGATTTAAAAAGGCTGCATTAGGAGGGCCTCACTTCTGGGAATAAGGAGGTGATGCTCTCACTGTACTACCTTTGACAGACTTCATGCCCAGTGTTGTGTTCAGGTGTCAGTGTCTTCTTTTAGAAAAACATTAATTAACTATGGAGTGCTCAGAGGAGGGCAACCAGATGGTAAAAGGGCAAGTTTATGACATGTGAGGAACATTGAAGAAAACAGGGATATTTAATATGAGGACTTTTGACCTACTTCAACTAAGTCTGTAGGTCCTAATTGCCCAGCCTGATCCCTATCAGGTTCTTTCCCCACATCTTAGTGTGCTACATAATTAGCATGTCATAATCTGAGGGGGTGAGGCTATCATTCTCCCTCATCAACCAAGGGCACCCCAGGAACTCCTCTTGCCTTGGTATCCAGGGCAGTCCTGTCTAACTCCGTAGGGGTCAGGAAAAGAAGACACCACTCTGACCCGACCTTAGTCCTTATCAAAGTTCCTAGTATGGTCAAATCTGAATCCACTCTCTCTCTTTTAAAAATTAAGGTAATGGGGGTTAAGTGACTTGCAGGGTCACACAGCTATTAATTGTCTGAGGTCAAATTTGAACTCAGGTCCTCCTGACCCCAGGGCCAGTACTCTAAACACTATACCATGCAATTCTTGTCAAGCCCTTTGTGGCTATTATTATGTACTGAATCCTACCTATATCCCACCTGCAAGGTCCTTACAACTCTGGCCCAGAGTTTCCTCCTGAGAGTCCCAAGGGAATCCCTCTAGGTATGCCTTACCTCTAGTACAATTTGAGAATATCCTAGGTTTAGCAACCCTTAACCAAGGTTAGCCACTCCCTGTTCCTGAGATTCCTCTTAGGGATCACAGGGAGCAAGGGTTAAGAGCATGAACCCTATCTCTCTAGGGGAGGAATTCCCCATTTCTCTAACCAGTCCCCAGGCTGGGACTAGGGGCTTGCTTTGAACCGTTCCTTTTGATTCCCCTTCCCCCTGACCTCATAAGTAGGGACAGTAGGGGAGCAGGAAATAGAACCTGGAGAAAAAAGCAGAGAGCCGGGGGAAGGGACATAACAGTTGTCTTCAAATATTTTAAGGGCTTTCATGTGGAGGAGAGATTAGACTTATTCTGTCTGGTCTCAGAAGTCAGAACCAGTAGCAATGAGTGGCAGTTGCAAAAATACAAATTTAAATTTGATGTTAGAGAAAACTTTCTAATGCTTGTTGTTCAGTCACTTCCATTGTGTCTGACTCTCCATGACCCCATTTGGATTTTCCTTTTTATTTTTTTTGTTGGGGGGAAGGCAGGGCAGTTGGGGTTAAGTGACTTGCCCAAGATCACATAGCTAGTGAGTGTTAAGTGTCTGAGGCTGGATTTGAACTCAGGTCCTCCTGACTCTAGGACTGGTGCTCTATTCACCGAACCACCTAGCTGCCCCTATTTGGATTTTTCTTGGCAGTGGAATGGTTCGCCATTTTCTTTTCCAGCTCGTTTTATAGATGAGGAAACAGGGTTTCCTCAAACAGGGTTAAGTGACTTGCCCAGAGTCACACAGCTACTAAGTGTCTAAGGTTGGATTTGAACTCAGGAAGATGAGTCTTCCTGACTCCAGGCCCAGTGCTCCCAATGCTTAGTACTGTGGGAAAGTGGAATAAGTTGCCTTGAGAGGTGGTAGACTCTTCATTCTTAGCTCTTTCATCAAAAGCTAGATGATCACTTGTTGGGTAGGTTATTGTGGGGGTTCCTTAATGTATGGGTTGGACTAGATGTCTATTGAGGTTCCCTCAACTCTCAAAATCTCTCTGGATAGAGTTTATTCTTCTGGATTTCTAGCGGGGGGGGGAGGGACGATAGGGAGAATGTGTGTCTCTAGATCAATAATGGAAGGGACTGTCCAGGGCCAAAACCAGAAGAGAAACAGAGACCAGAGCAGAAATGGAGGCAGGAGAAGAGAACAAGGATGGCATAGCCCAGAAAATTCCAGACTATTTGAATGTCTTATTTTGTCCCAAGATGGCTCTTGGTGAGAGAGTGATCCCTATATTACAAAATCTACTACATTTCTGCTAGGGCCCTATCCATAGTCATCCCACTCCCACCCCCTCACCGTGGCTCTTCTCTGTCCCGATGTCCTAGAAAGGAAATTCATATGACTTGAGCTATGCTCACCAAGGTTGGACAGAGAGGAAAATAATGGGTACTTGGTAGTGCTGGGTCTGAAATCAGGAAAACCTGAGTTCATATGGGATCTCACAGGCTTACCAGCTGCATGACCCTGGGCAAGTCACTTAGCCCTGTTTACCTCAGTTTCCTAGCATCTACCTCACAGGGTTGTTATGAGGATCAAATGAGGTAATATTTGCAAAAGCACTTAGCACAGTGCCTGACACATAGTAGATGCGATATAAATGCTTATTACTGTCTTTTGATTTTTTATTGGAGCAGCCAAAGGCATAGAATGTGCTAGGAATAATAGCAATAGCAAAATAGGTAATAAATAGCAATAGAATAATAAATATTTACATAACACAGCACAGTGCTAGGCACATAGTAAGCTCTTAGTAAATGTTTTTTTTTTCTTCAGTCATTTAATTTAAAGTTATAAAGCACTTTAAATAAACTCATTCATCTTACGAAAAACTTTCCAGGTATGACGATTATTCCCATTTCACAGGTGAGGAGGCTGATGATGAGAGAGAATAAATGATTTCCTCATGGTCAAACAGCTAGTAGACATCAAAGGGAAGATTAGAATCCAAGTTTTCTGCTGTGTATCATAAGTCTTAGATAAATGGATGTCTTAGGCAGTCATCTCAGAACCCTTTAAGTCTTTAAGGGGGTCTTTTAGGGGCAGCAGAAAATAGCTTAGATTTTGGATTACCCCCCCCCCCAAATTCCAGTCTTGCATTTCAAGGATAAAATAAAACAATCTGGCTTCTTGGAACTGGTAGATACAGTGTAGTTTCGAAAGGAAACAGATTCCAGGATACAGGATTAGGTTAATGATTTTTTTAAAAAAAAGTTCTATGCAGCAGAAGCCCTAAAACCTTGATGGAATAAAATTAGACACTTTCCCAAATGCCTAAATTTCCAACCAGTTTAAGCAAAAACAACCATTTGCACGTGGGAAGTCAGGCTACTGACCTAAGTGTTTTGTAGTTCGATAAGGAGAAGAAAAGTTGGGGGCAGGGTGTTGGGTAGCAATTGTACCTCTTAGAAATTAATTTGGGTTAACAAGCTCCTCTTTGGAAATAAAAGCACCAGATAGTAGGGTGAAGTTGAGCCACCAGTTATTCAGACTTTAATGGGAATAATTTTAATCAAATAATTGGATTGTTTCCCTTCGTTTGGCTTTGAGATAATTGGAGGTATATCTTGTTTGTATATAATTATTTTCCTGTTGCCTCTCTCTTTATACCATAATCTTGAGAGTAGGGGCTGACTTCTCTGCCTTTCTTTGTATCCTAGGAACTTACTATAGTGCTTGGTACATTTTGGTTTTTGTTCAGTTATTTTTCAGTCATGCCTCACTCCTCGTGACTCCATCTTCTTGGCAAAGATACTGGAGTGGTTTGCCACTACTGTTCCAGTGGCTACTGATACGGCCATCACCTAACTCCAATTCCAGTGGGATCTCTCATAGGTGCCAAACTCAGTGGGTTGCCTGAACACTTCCATTCTGGAATACTGAGATTAGGAAAGAATTACGATAAAAAGAGAAGCAGTTATATATGGTCATAGGCCCTACCACCCCTCCTCCACCTGACTTTCTTGAGACAAGTTAGAGAAGAGAGGGAGACAGAGACAGAGAAGGAAAGAGAGAACAGAAGGGAAGAGAAGAGAGGGAGAGAGGAAGAAGCAGTGAAGTACCTTTCAGATACAGACTCTGTTCCAACTCATTAGCCCCTGAATTATCGGTTCTTCTTAATCTCAAGTCAATGAGCAGACCTTTCACTCAGGAAAAGTCTGTCACTGACACCCTTCTGTCATTCAAGGCTAGAAACAGGCTCCTCCCACATTTCCATGTGTTTCCTTGGGCTGGAACCAGGCAAGGCACATCAGTGTGTGACTTAAGGACGATCCACCTCTAATACTGGAATTTTAAGCATGATTTTAAGCATGTTTTCTCCAAATCTTTCCCATCAGAAATGAAGAAGGGTGGAAGTTTTTAGATGTAAGAGGAGCAGAGATAAATGTATTGTTGGCTGGCAGCCAATGGGAGGAGATCTAGTGTCTTCTTGATCTGCTTATTTATTATTAAAACCTAAAAATGGGAGTGGAATAGAAATAGCTACTCTTATATCGCTGTTAAGGTTATTAAAAAAAAACACCAAAAAACAAATCCTGCCTGTCTATGCAGGTTTCAACTTTGATCCCTTTTTAACCATTTTCCTTAACCTGACCCCCACAACAGGACTTGATTTTCCCAACCACATAGTATAACAACATAGATGTACTAATAGTTATACCCATATATTACTCCTCTTTTGTGGCTGGAGAAATAGGAACACTGAAAGACCAAGAATGGTAGATTTTAAGCTTCAAGGAACCTTCAGGTCATCTAGCCCAAACCTTTCATTTTACCAATGAGCAAGCTGAAGCCCAGACAATTCACACAACATACTCCCATAGAGAGTAAGCAAAACTATGTTTAAACCAAGATCCTCTTACCAGAACCTCTGCTCTTTCCAACTCACCATGCTTCCTCAGAGGCTTGTCTAAGATTAAATGAATAATAGATCTAAGATGAAATCATCAGGTTTTCTAGTCCCTAGTGTCCTGGAAGACAGAAGGAAATGGCAAAATAGAAAATCATAGCTATTATCTTTTATTGTGTGCAGTGGCATATATAGGTACTATAGATAAAACAGCAATAATATCACGTAAAAGGTGTTACATACCTCTTTTTGATCCTTTCTCCACTAACATGGCAGTTTAATTTATGTTCTCTTTGCTATTTGTGCAACCGAATCAGACCAGCTGCCTCCCAGTGTCAGAAACTAAAAAACCAAGCTTTTACAACTTCAAAAACTAGGCATATGGTTACATCATCATATATATGTATGTACATATTATTTCTTCTTCTCTTTTTCCTCCTCCTCCTTGTTCTTCTTCACCAGAAACCATTCAGAGGTATTTATAGAATGTCAACTATCTATGCTAAGAAAAATAATGGTATCCCAATCAGACACAATGTTTAGAACTGTGTTGTTTCTTTTTATTCATCAATTTTTATAATAAATCCTGTGAAGTGGTTATACAAATCACTATTCAATATTCCTAGAAAAATTCTATATAGGGATTTTGTGTCCACCTGTTGTACTGGGTTAGACTTTTGAGGGAGAGAGGAGGGAAACTGAAGGTTTGGAATTTTTTGCCATCTGAATGTCTGCTGTGACATGCCGTTCCTACAAAGACACCACTCTCTAGTTGAAGGTCTCATCATTTGTTAACTGGACTATTGTAATAGTCTCCTAATTAATTTTCCTAATTCCAATCTCTCTTCTCTCTAAATTATCCTCTACAGATATTCCTAAAACACAGATTTGACCATGTCACCCATCCCTACTAAAAAAGCTCCAATAGCTACTAATATGAAATGTAAACCCCTCAACCTAGCACTCAAAAGCCCCCATGGTCTTGCTTGAACCCACCCTTCCTGTCATTTCATATTATTCCCCTTCAAAAATTCTCCATTAACTGGCCTATCAACTAATGCCTATATACAATCTATTTCCCACTTTTGCAGTTTTACCCAGACTGTCCCTCATAACAAGAACACTCTCTCCTCATCTGGGATTCCTCTTGGAATCCCTAGTTCTTTTCAAGACCCAACACAAAAGCTGTATTCTACATGAGGCCTTTTCCAACCCTCCCCATTGCTTGTTAGCAGTTTTTACCTATTAAATTTACTTTGTAATTTTTTCCCCACACTTTGTATTTACTTATTTGTTTACATGTTTCAACATTCCAGTAGAAGGTAAGCCTTTAAGATCAGGAACTGTCTGGTGCAGTAGAAAGAGTCTGAAGGGCTGGTTCAAATCCAGTCTCTGTTATTGTGTGACCTTGGGCAAATTACCTAACATTCCTGGGTCCCCATTTCCTCATCTGTAAAATAAGGGAGTTGGACAAGATGGCCCCTGAGGTCTCTTCCAGCTCTACATTTATCATTCTGGGACTGGTGTCATTCTTGTAATCCTCTCCAGGCTCTGTTCCTGACTTTCTCGAGACACCAGGCCTCAACAGCCTACTCACCCTAGATTTTAACTCTGTCCCAGCAGCTCCTTCCTCTTAGTAGTCTGTTTCATTCAGAACTTCCAGCAAAACTATCTTCACTCCTTCTTCTTCACTTCCTTCACTTCACTTCACTTCACTTCACTTCCTCTTGGTGCTCAGTGCCTAATTTTCTGAACTTCTTCCTCCATCATATTATCATGCTCCATCATGCTCCATAGTGGGTCCCTTCTCCCTTTTCCCCTCTACCTTTATTTAATTTTTTTTCGTTCATCTTTCCCCATTTTTTGGAGTTATTTTTCCCCATTAAAGTAAGGAGTAAGCTCCTTGAGGTGGGACTGTCTTTTTATTTTTTTTTTTTTTTTGCCTTTTGAAGGGCAATTGAGGTTAAGTAACTTGCCCAAGGTTACACAGCTAATTTTGTTTTGTGTGTGTGTTAAGTGTCTGAGGCCTGATCTGGAACCCAGGTCCTCCTGACTCCGGGGTGGTGCTTTACTCACTGCCCCACCTAACTGCTCCCAGGGACTGTCTTTGCTTGTATTTGTATTCAATCAATCAATAAAAATTTATTAAACTCCTCCTCTGTGCCAGTCACTGTGCTAAGTCCTGGGGATGATACAAAAGGAGGCAGAAGACAATCCCTGTCCTCAAGGAGCTTACAATCTAATGGAGACAATATGCAAACAAATCTATGCAAAGCAGCCTATAAACAGGATAAATGAGAAATAATTAACAGAGGGAAGACACTAGAATTAAGGGGGGGGGGGAGAAGCTTCCTGCAAAAGTTGGGACTTAAAAAGAAGCCAGGAAGGTCAGTATTCTGAGCAAAGGAGGGAGAACATTTCAGGAACAGGGGACACAGAGAAATGCCCAGAGCCAAGAGATGGAGCATCTTGTTCATGGGACAACTAGGAAGCTAGTGTCACTAGATCAAAGACTGTATGAAGGGGAGTAAGATATAAGAAGACTGGAAAGGTAGGAGGGGGCTGGGTTATGAAGGACTTTGAATATCAAGCAGAACATTTGGTATTTAATCCTAGAGGCAACAGGAAACCACTGGAGTTTATTGAGGAGGGGAGGAGAGTGACATAGTGAACCCCGTGCTTTAGGAAAATCACTTTATTGGCTAAATGGAGGATGGATTGGAAGGGGGAGAGACTTGAGGTCTGCAGACCTACCTATTGCAGTAGTTCCAGACATGAGGTGATGAGGGCCTGCACGCCAGTCAGAGTGATGAGGTAGAAAGGAATGGTAGAGCAGATGGGATAATGATTCAACAAGAGGAAAGGGGGCCTACACAAGAGATGTTTCAGAGGTGAGATCTACAGGCCTTGGCAACAACTTGGATATGAAGGGTGAGGGATGGTGAGGAGTCCAGGATGACTCCTAGATTGTGATCCTGAGGGACTGGGAGTATGATATTGCCCTTTAAAATAATAGGTTAAGGGAGCAGCTAGGTGGAGCAGTGAATAGAGCACCAGCCCTGGAGTCAGGAGAACCTGAGTTCAAATCTGGGCTCAGACACTTAACACTTACTAGTCATGTGATCTTGGGCAAGTCACTTAACCCCAATTGCTCTGCCCACCCCCTACAAAAAAAGCAAAATAAATAAAATAATATGTCAAGTATGAGCCAGGAACAGTTTATGGGGAAAAATAATGAGTTCCACTTTGGACATGTTCACATCACCTAGCTTAGTGCTTTTAAATGCCACCTAGCTGTCCCCAAATCTTCCATACTTTTACCCTATGGCACTTGCTTGGGTTGTCCCTGTCAGGTGCAAAGCGTGACTTTGCTCTGATCTTTGCCATAATATTGGGTTCAGGGTCAATTAGTTAGTCCATAAGCATTTGCTGAGTTCTTATTGTGTGCCAGATGCTGTGCTACATGCCAGGGATACAAAGAAAGGTAAAAATATGGTCCTAGTTCTCAAGAAACTCACATTCCAACAGGGAAGACAGCATGCAAGGAAATACATATCAACAGTGCAAATGGGAGGTGCTCTATAGGGGTGGAGTGAGGGAGCCTGGGAAAGGCCTTTAGGAGAGGGTCATCCCAAAGTGGTATATTTGTTTAAGATTCACCAAATGTTTAATAGATTTTGAGTCACTTGTTGGCAGTAGAAACTTGAGAAGAAAGTCTCTGGATCAGCTATGCTATTCAATAGTTGGGTAGCATTGTTGCATTTGCAACAGGGAGGATCTTGTTAAACAGAAGTTTGTTCCTAGCATGGCTGGGACAGCTGGACATCCAAATAGAAGCTAAAGTTCTAGGCCTCTTCATAAATAAGTACTTTCAAAAGGATTCTTGGGATCTCAGCTTGGGGCATATAGCTAATTTACATATAAATTGGCATATTGAATTTATAAACCCTTACCTCCAAATGCAAGAAATTAAATAAAATTAATTAGTGTGATATCCTAATTGTATATAATCCAGCCAATCAATTATTCAGTAAGTATTCCTCAAATGCCTACTGAGGCAGCTCGGTGGCCCAGTGGGCTTGGAACCAGGAAGATTCATCTTTCTGAATTCAAATCTTGCCTCAGACACTTAACAGCTGTGTGACTCTAGGCAAGTCACTTAACCCTGTTTGCCTCAGTTTCCTCATATGTCAAATGAGCTGGAGAAGGAAATAGCAAACCACCCCAGTGTCTTTGCCAAGAAAACCCCAAATGGGGTCATGAGGAGTTGGATACAACTGATGGATAACAAGTGCCTGCTGTGTACCAGGCCCAGGGCTAAACACTAGAACTACAAAGAAAGGCATGAAACTATTCTTGCCCTTAAGGAGCTCACCCTCTAATGGAAAGATGACACATGAAAGGAAGATGAAAAAGGGGATTGAGGTAGGAAATGATGAGGTGGCTGTCGGGGATCTGGGAGGAGCTCTGCAAATTCATGCCCTCTATCTTCTCCATTCAGTGGGTGGGTGGGGGACCCCAGAGGCAGGGGGTCCTACGAAGAGGAGAGTTTCAGACTTGAAGTTGCCTTGCAGGATAACGAGTTCTTGGAGATCATGAAGTCCAGGAGAGAAGCTTGGAGGGGAAATTTAGTTTCCTTCTTCTGAAACGAGCTCAGTGCTGTCCCAGAAGGGGATCAGCTCCTATGGACAGTTCTTCCAAATAAGAGGTATTTCAGGGATGGGACCCAGTGCTGAGACAGACACATACAGTGGCATGGCATCTGATTCATGTAAAGCTGGGAGTTGCAGCCTGGAGTAAAGGCATAGCCTGGAGTAAAGGTCTCATGAAGGATAGAGGAAAGTGGAAGGGCTTCAGAATGACCACAACAGCTCTATTACCCAGGAGCTTTGCTCCTGGAGAGCAACTAGCAGCAACCTCAGACCCTCACAGGAGGGTGACATGAAGGGAGGGGAAAGTGGGAGCAATCAAGGGAAAGCTGACTTTTCTCCCTGTTTAAGCAAGTGAGACTAGTGAGAGGGAAAGAAGAAAGTGCTACGGACAGCATTGGTCCAGACATCAAGATGCAAATTTTTAAGGATTCTTAATCCTTATTTACCAATGTTAATGATCAGTTTGTGTATAAATAATAATATACTCCAGATTTGCTGAAATGATCCCCATTGTGTGCTTTAAAAAAATAAACACTTGCTTATGTTCATAGACTGTTTATATGTCCTCGTGAAAAAGAGAAATTGCTATAGGGTCCTAGGACCTGGCTAGCACAGGACTCTGTGACTTGCTTTCAAGATAATTTCTGTTGCTTGACTCTCAGATAGAGAGATCTCTCCTTTCATAGGTGCCTAACCTGCAAGGTTCACAGATTATCCTTCCGTGCTTCTATTTGGTCCAAGTAACACTCCAACTTATGCCAAGACAAATAATACTTACTAATGGGTATTGTGTAATTGCCTATAATTTTGTAACCCAATTGGCTTATAATTCTGTTTTCTAATTGATTGCTAAGCCAACTGTATGTTAGACTTTATGCTCTGATTGGCTTGTTTGAACTATAATCACAAGAAAATGCCCTTACATGAGAGAATCCTGCTAGAACACCATATAATGCTTACTAATGATTGGATTACTTTGTAATGCTTGCAAGCCTATGACATTTGCTGTAAACCTCATAACCTGTACTCACCCTCCTTTGTATAACCTTAGTTCACATAGTATTATAGTAGGTATGGAGCTGAGAGGCTTTAGAAGTCACCTTGGCCTGAAAGCTGAATTGCAGAGCAAGACTCCCTATTGAAGCTGGGACTAAATTAAAATGCAATTGGGAAATATTTAACAAAGTAAATAAAAATACATTGTGACATAGATAATGGTGGTTTTTGGTTTTCTAAGTCAATATGTAGCTGCAAGGATTCTTATGTATAGTTTAACTCTTGTTTCTATGTGAGTTTGACACGACTGATATAGGTTATCATACCTGGAATTCTCTCCTTCCTCACCTTTGTCTTCTTCTGGTTTCCCTGTTTTCCTTCAAGTCCTAGCTAAAATCCTGCCTTCTATAGGAATTCTTTCCTGATGCCCTTTAGCGTTAGTCCATTCCTCTATTGATTATCTCCAATTTATCTTCTATATAGCTTCTTGGTGTATAATTGTTTACATGGTGTTTCCCTGTTTGACTCGAGTTCCTTGAAAACGAAGATTGTCTTTTGTTTCTGTTAGTATCTCCAGCACTTAGCACAGTTTCTGGAACATAGATGTTGTCTGTCCTTTATTTTTGAAGGGTACCAGTGACATCACAGGGTGATGTCTTGATTTTCACGTGAATTGGATCGAAGTGAGGCAGGGTTGCAGAAAGTCATCAGCCTCCCTTTCTCTTCCAGAGTCATCAAAGTCCAGTGACAAGAGAAACGTCAGGATGACTGGCAGTGGCTTGGGATGAACTGGATGACCTTGGCATCTTCAAAGTCTGACACTCCATGGTGTCTGCTTCAGCTGCCTTCGTGGCCATTGGAGCAAATTGTTCTCATCTGCCCATTCCACCTGGGGAGGTCTTCACATGCTTGGGGTAGACATCCCCCTAATTCACCGATAAATGTGAAGCCTGTTGGTCACCCTCAAGCTGGTTTAGCCCATCTGCTGAGATGGTTTCACTGGGGTGTAGCTACTGCACATGCTACAGCTTCTTGGAGCCACAGGTGAGAGTTGGGTGGCAAGTGGACATCAAAGGTGGATGAACAGCCTTGAAAAGAGCTCAGCAAGCCCTCACACCAGAGGTGCTAGTGCTTCTCAAACACTCCATATGCCCCTGGAACACAGTAGGTGCTTAATAAATGCTTGTTAACTCGACTGACTGATGACCTTGCTTTTACTGATGTGTTTCTTTTTCAGTGTAATTGATTTCCTTTGTAATTCTACTGTATTTTATTTTATGAACTGAAAAACATTATTCTGAGAACAGATCTGTAAACTTCAGCAGATTATGAAAAAGTGCTCATGATATTAAAAAAAAATGTTAAGAATCTATACTAGGAAAGGCTGAAGCAGAAGTCCACCTAGAATTAAGTCCGAGGGTTTGAACCCTTCCCAAAAGCTAAATGTGTGTATTGGCTCTACCTCATATGAGACATTTCTCCTCCTATTTCTGTATTTTCACACCAGTTGTCCACCATCCCTGGAAGGCTTTCTCTCCTTATCTCTACCTCTTGGACCTACTTCCTTTAAGGCTCAGCCTCTAGGGCCACCTTCTTCAACATGCATGTTGTCTTCTCCATTAAAATTTGAATTTCTTTCAGGAAGAGACCATGTTCTTATTTTTCATTGTATTCTTGGTGTAACAGTAAATGCTTGTTGACTGACTTACCGATTGATCCAAAAGAATGACAGAGATTTGAGCAAAGCCATCCTTCACTATGGAAGAGTCAAGTATACAGCACAGCCTAGGGGCCCATTGCAGTTCACTACATTCCTGAGTGGAGCCAATTAGATTAAAATGCAATTAGGAAATATTTTACAAAATCAGTAACAGTAGAACATAGTATTTATGTGTGGTTTTCTGAGTCAATATACACCAGCAGGGATCTTTAACTGATTGTTGACTGGAAACAGTTTAAAGGTGCTACTTTCTGTTGTAGAAACAGTGGCTTCGTTTCTATTTGAATTTAGTACTATTGCTTTATCCAAATGGGAATGGCCAAAGCATTAGGCTTTGCCATGGAGGGCAGTACAAAAGCTCACTGAGGAAAGTAATTCCTTAAAAATTAGGATTGGGCAAGTGGAAGCTAATGATTCCATGAGACATCAAGAAACAGTAAGACAAGGTGAAAAGAATGAAAAAAATGAAGAAAATATGAAATATTTCATCAGAAAAACAACTGCCTGGAAAAAATAGATCAAGGAGAGATAATTTAAGAATTATTAGACTACCTGAAAGTCCCAGTAAAAAAAAAGAGCTAAGACATTATATTTTGAGAAATTATCAAGAAAAACTGTACCAATATCTTAGATCTAGGGAGTAAAATAGAAACTTAAAGAATGTACCAATCACCTCCTGAAAGAGATCCCCAAATGAAAACTCCCAGGAATATTATAGCCAAATTCCAGGGCTTCCAGGTCAAGGAGAAAGTATTGCAAGAAGCCAGAAAGAAACAATTCAAATATCATGGAGCCACAATCAGGATCACACAAGATTTAGCAGCTTCCACATTAAAGGAGCAAAGGGCTTGAAATATGAGATCCTGGAGGTCAGAGGAGCTAGTATTATAACTATGAATAACATACCCAGAAAAACTGAATATAATTCTTCGGGAAGGAAAATGATATTTAATGAAATAGAGAACTTCCAAGTATTCCTCATGAAAACACCAGAGGTGAATAGTAAATTTGACATTCAAACATAAGACTCAAGAGAAGCATAAAAAAGGTAAACATGAAAGAGAAATCACAAGGGACTTAAACTGTTTATATTCCTGTATGGGAAGATGATACATGCAACCTCTAAGAACTTCGTCATTACTGGTGTAATTAGAAGGAGTACACAGAGGGCACGGATGTGAGTTGATTATGATGGGTTGATCTAAAAAATGAACCACTCTTCGAGGAACAAAGTTGGCCAGATCGAATACCTTGCCTTAACTGTGAAAGTTCTTTCCTTATCTGTTAGCATGGGAGCAACATGTGGATTTTTCACCTAAAGTCACACAGATTGGCACCCCATGGGTACATTTCCCAGGGAATAGACAGGTGAGGAAGGAAAGGAATGGGCATAGTTATTCTAGGGCACAAGAAGTCAGTGTTTCAATTCAGGTTCGAGCCAAGGAAGGAGTCCAGACTCATCATTCATTTGCTCAAGGCTGATTTATTAGTAAATATATGAGACAGGAACATGTGAAACTCAGCTCATGGTCATCCCTGGCACCCCAAACTCCTGAAGGTTGGGCTACATTGAGCCCTGTCATCTGCTTTGGGTAAGAGCAGCAATTTCCTGCTAAGTAGCAGAATATGGGGTCAGATGACTGGAAGATTCAGTGTACCCAAGCTTAGGATCTTAAATCTAGAGAACTGGAAGGGACCTTACAGGTTTTATAAGTCTGGTTTTACAGGTAAGAAAACTGAGGCCAAGACATTTTAAATCATTTGTTTAAGGTGATGTAGGTAGAAGTGGTGGCATCATGATTTGAATGCAGGACCTCTGACTTCTGCATTTTTACTACTGTGCCCTAGTTTGGGGATGTCTTGGCAGATACTGTCTTGCTTGCTTGTATTTATTTGTATACCCAGAACTTAGCTCAGTGCCTGGCGCATAGTAAGGGCTTAATAAATGCCTGAATCTACAGCAGCTGATCCAGATGGAGTCTACCACAAACGTACATCAGTCTTGTTGAAGAGGCCCTTGCCACGCTGAGAAGGTAGGAGGGCAAACGATGCCAGAAGTTCGACACTCCCCTGTCAGTCTGTCAAGAGGATGATCAGATGAAGATGTCTAAACACTCTACTTGAGGTTGAAAATTTCTTTAAGGCTGACAGCAGGTCCAGAGCTTTCATCATTCTTTATGACATACTTTCCCGAGAGTATTTGCTGCATTGATCTCACTTTCTAAGAGATTTTTCAGAATGAAATGTTCTGTGGGTTGTAATCTGGACTTCTCCATCACATCTCATTCTGAAAGGTCATTTCAGCAGTGGAATTCACACCCCATAAACACTATCCTCCCCCTTTACCCTTTCCTCTGATTGGATGACTCCTCCCTGAACTTCATTTTAAGGAGGGAGTCTGGCCAGCCAGCTCTCCATTTCTTCAGTCTGGATTTCTACATCATGCCCCTGGATTTTACTCCTCTCCCTTCCCCCTTTTCATCTTCTTTTTTTCTGTGTTTCATTCCTCCATTCGAATGTAAACTCCTTGAGGGCAGAGACCATCTTTTTGCTTTCGTTTACTTTGCTTTCATTTGCATTCCTTTATATCCTTAGATGCATGACACAGAGTAAACATTTAATAAATACTTGTTAATTGTTGACTGCTTGAAGTAAGATCTTAGCCTATGGAGCTAGACCATAGGATACTAAAGCAATCTGAGAGCTCAGCTAATTCAATCCTTTCATTTTATAGACGACAACATTGAGGTTTGGACAATTTAAGTGACATGCCCAAGGTCAAGTTTTTAAAAGGGAAGGGACTTAAGGGTCAGAGTCCACCATCTTCATTTTATAGTAGTAAGGTAGGTTGGGTAATGGTTAGAATGATGGACTTGATGTCAGGATGGAGCTGAGTTTATATCTTGCCTCAGATCCTTACTTGTTATGTGATGGGAATCAAGTGACTTATCCGCTCCTAGCCTCAGTTTCCTAATCTGTAAAATAGGGATAATAATCAGGGTTGTTGTAAGGATCAAACAAAATAAAAATGTAAAGCACTTTGCTAACTTTAGAGTATTGTGTACATGCTAGCTATCATTATTATTATTTATTATTATTGCAGGTGAGGAAACTGAACTCTAGAGACATTAAATGATTTCCCTAAGATCTTACAGGGAGTAAAGCAGCAGAGCTGGGATTTGAAGCTTGGCCCCCTGACTCCAAATTTAGTGTTTTGGTCCCCCTCCCCTCTTCCACTCCAATATTAAAGATGGGAAAGAAAAGTTCCCGCACAAGTCCACTTGGAAATAACACAAAACATTCTTATTTGAGTCCCTTGGTGATCATATTGTCACTGGTGAAAGCCATTAGGACCCACATTGGGAACAATTCTCTTAACTATTAAATATCTTAAGTTAGAATGCCCAAAGCTCTGATTGTTTCCTCTTCCAAAACTCCCTGCTGAGGAAGGCAGGGAAGGCTGACTAAGGCAAAGCTTGGGGGGAACTGGGGCTTTTGATAGACCAGACTGTGTCTCTGCATGATCACCAGAGGAGAGATAGACTTGAAAATAACTATAAGGGGAAGGCTGCCTATTGCCAGATGAATCCTGGACAGCCCTACACGAGCTACCTATGTTCATGTAAACCAAGTGTTCTTAACCTTTTTTTGTGTCATGGATCCCTTTGGCAGTGGAGGGGAAGCCTATGGAAGGAAGGAAGGAAATAAATAAATAAATAAATATTAAGCCTCTGCTACATACAAAGTACTATACTAAATCCTTTACAAATATGTCATTTGAGTCTTACAATTTACCTTGGGAGATAGGTGCTATTACTATCCCTATGGGTCCCTTTTCTGAGTCACCTGTTTAAATACACAAAATAAAATACATAGAATTAAAAAGAAAAAAAATTCTATTTGAAATAGTTATAAAAATATTTTTAAAAACAAGTTCACTAAACCCAAGTTAAGAACTCCTGCCAATAGTTGGTAAGAAGATTTGAAATCCTTAAAGGAGCAAGAGTAGAGATACCTGTCCAATAACTAGAGAACCAGGAAGGATTTGGGTCAGGGGAATAAAAGATGGCCATAGAAGGGAGTGACCCTCAGTTAAAGGAAAGTGTTAAAAAATCAGCCAGACAAGGAATCAGTCTTGATGGTAACAGATTGTATCTTGGCTTAGGATGTGCTCACCTCTCCTTTCTGAGGTGTAACTAGTCTCAGAAGTGACACTCTTAGAGCTGTTTATCTTGGAATCAGAGCAGTCTCAAAGGAAAAGATATTAGACAGGGTTAGGCTTCTTTCATGTTCTTCCTTTAGAAGATAATGTATTAACATGGTCTGTTTTCATAGGAACATTGATTTGGAGCTGAGAACTTTCAAAGGCATGTAATCCAATCTCCTCGTTCCATAGGTGAGAGAGCTGAGATTTAACAAGGTAGAGGGACTTACAAAGACAGTAAGTATAGTAGAAGTGGGGGTCACACCTAGTTGCTTTGACTCCTCAGGGACTTCTTTCTCATGACCCATGACTCCTGGTGGTACCTATTTCCTGCCTGCCCCTCTCTCATTTCCAACTTCCTTTGTGTCATTTTCTCCCATTAGAATATAAACTACTTGAGGGCAGGTATTGCATTTTGTTTATTTGTTTGTATTTCTATCCCCAGCACTAACCACTTCAGTCATTTTCAGTTGAGTCAGACTCTTCATGACCCCATTTGGGGTTTGCCTGGCAAAGATACTGCAGTGGTTTGCCATTTCTTTCTCTAATTTTACAGATGAGGAAACTGAGGCAAACAGGGTTAAGTGACTTGCCCAGAGTCACATAGCTAGTAAGTGTCTGAGACCAGGTTTGAACTCAGAAAGATGAGTCTTCCTCATTCTAAGCCCAACACTGAATCCACTGCATCCCTAGCTGCCCACGTAGTGTTTCATAAATATTTGTTAAATTTGGATTTAGAGTCAATGTAAATCTAGAGTCAAGGGTCCAATCCCACATTTTACTACTTGTGTGACCTTGGGGTGGTCATTTAATTTCCGGATCTAAATTATCCCCATACCAGGAATGCTCTCACTCTTCACCTCTGCCTCTTATGATTCCTGGCTTCTTCTAAGATTCAGCTCATGCTCCATCTTCTGTAGAAGGTCTTCCCTTTTCTCCTCCTCTCCCTTCCTCATTCCCCCCGATCCCCAACCTTCCTATTTAACATTACCTGGTATCTTTGTTATCTACTCTATTTTTCTCTTCTTTTTACCTGTTTATATACTTGGTGTCTCCATCAGAATGTAAGCTCCTCAAGGGCAGGGGCTATTCTTGATTTCTCTCAGTACCCCAGTGATTAGCACATTGCTTGTAATAATTTTAAACAATAATTTTATAACAATAATAGCTAGCATCTGTATAGGAGATAAGGTTTACAGAACACTTTACATGTTGTCTCATTTGATGCTCACAGCACCATTGTGAGGTAGTGAGGTATTATTATTTCTATTTTTACAGATGAGGAAACTGAGGCTCAAGAGAGGTCAGCTGATTTACTCAATTAGTAAGCATCCTAGGAAAGATTTAAACTCAGTTCTTTCACATTCCAAAGTCCAGTTCCCTATCCATTCTGCCACCTAGTAAAGTAAGTGTTAATAAATGTGTGTTGATTGATGTTTAAGGTGGGTAGGTTGGACTAGACATCTAAAGTTCCTTCTTAATCTAGATTCATTCAGTTCATTCAGTAGACCACATTTCCTATCTGAAAGGTCTTTATAACTCCTTTTTGGAACATAGCTAGTTTCTTGGAGGGTTTCAGTGTTATTGGAGTAAGCCAGAGAGGGAGACTTTGAAGAGATAAATATATCCCAGAGTACAAAACAGTAGACTCTCCCAGTAAGTATTTATTGTTTCTAAAATGTGCAAGGCTTGCTGCTAATTGCTGAAATTAAAAGAAAAATTTAAAACAATCTCTGCCTTTAAGTAGCATATAACCTATTGGGAATATAATCAGTTAAACAGATAAAAAATATGAGATAGGTTGAAGAGGAAAATGTGACAAATATTGTCTGAGGATTTGTTGATAGGTGCTACTGCCAGTCATACAATCAGTGACACAAAGATATGGGGATAAAAAGGTTCATTGTGCTTAGAGCATAGACTCACTGTATGCAAACATCAGTGAGCCCTGAACTATAGTTACAGCAACTTTATATAGGTTTTGGTTACATGAGCAGAATAGGTACAATGGAATTTCAAAAAGTAAATAAGGGAAGATGATGATTTACAGATCAAAGAACATCTGGCAGAAGAGGAAAATCTGTATCAGGTAAAACAGGAAACTAGCCAGTAAAAACCAGATTTATAGCTGATATTCCAAGCTATAAATCTTAAAAAAAAATTTATTTATTCTTTTGGTTACATTTTAAGTTCTGAACTCTCTCCCTCCCTCCTTCCCCACCTTGCACTAGAGAAGGCCATCATTTCACACACACACATGTAAAATCATACTTCTAAATGCATACTTCTATTTATCAGTTCTTTCTCTGGAGGTGGATAGCATCTTTCTTCCTAAGTCTTTTGTAGTTGATTTGAGTATTTCTAATACTCAGAATAACTTAGTCATTCACAGCTATTCTTCGAACAATATTGCTAGTACTGTACACAATATTCTCTTGGTTCTGCTCATTTTACTCCTCATTATTTCATGCACATCTTTCTATGTTTTCCTAGATTCAACCAGCTTATTATTTCTTCCAGCACAATAGAATTCCATCACAATCATGTGCACCAACTTGTTTAGCCATTCCCCAGTTGATGGGCATCCTCTCATTTCCAGCTCTTTGTAACCACAAAGAGTTGCAAGTTTATAGATGCAGAGCAGGAACTAGTCAGTTAATATCAGGGCTATAATTGACATCTTAGATTGATTTTGCAGACTCTAGTTTTGTGCCCTGCTCATCTTAAGTAAATGACAGTAATAAAGTTGAGCCAGAAATTCTCTTAACACAAAGAGAAAATTTAACAAATTATGAGATTAGCAGCATCAGGGAGTGAATCCACTGACACTTTTTGAGCAGGAGAGTGGCATGTTTAGATCTGTGCTTTGTAAAACCATCTTTTCCCATTCTTTTTCACCACCTCCATCTGGAGTATTAAAGAGTGGTTCTCCTCCAAACTCTCCTGACATTCATAGTGCGGCCTCTTTCATTTCTTATGGGAGGGTGATACCTCTTGCATAAAAAGTTGCATTATAATAAGGTACATTCTGTCAGATAATTTG
The DNA here is from genome assembly GCF_028583685.1 of Petaurus breviceps papuanus. Classification (NCBI taxonomy): domain Eukaryota; kingdom Metazoa; phylum Chordata; class Mammalia; order Diprotodontia; family Petauridae; genus Petaurus; species Petaurus breviceps. The sequence continues at coordinate 61,459,150 of NW_027187460.1, read as the reverse complement.
AGAATGAAAAATTGCTTTCTTTTACTGAGAGAATCTCTGGGAATATATTTTACATATTGCTCAGCACAAATTTAAGACATTAATCAGTTTCTTACCAATGGAATATAAATTCTTTGAGGGTAGGATAATTATTTTTTAAAAATTTCTCCAAGGTACGTAATAGTGCCTTGCATTTACTAGGGCCTTAATAAATGTTGGTTGAATTGAATTGAACACCCAGCTCTCTCTGTTTCTTTTCTATGCTTATAATTACCTTCTTGGACCCTGACCCTTTGTAGTGTGTTTCCTTGCTAATTGAATGACCACAGGTGAGCTATGTAACCTTTCTGAGTCTAAATTTCCTCATCTGTAAAATGGAGATAATAGTACCTGTGCCACTTACTCCCACTGGGGGGTTGGGAGAATGATGCTTTAGAGTCTAAAAGCCCCATGGGAGTTTCTATTATTATTACTTCCATTTCCAACCCCCAGACTAAGCTCACATTCTCAGTTCCCTAAGTACCAGGAAGAAGCTGGGAGCAGAAATAATTTTCATTCTGGCCACGAAATTCAGATCCTTGGTTTTAGGTTAAAATTGTTCTTGAAGTCACTTGAAATTGAACTCAGCAGTGGCTTAGCTGTGAAAGCTGAATCTCCACCCTTGGTCAGCAAACCTAGGTTCTCCTCTAACATTGACGTGTCCATTTTCATCATTTTTGCCAATTTTCAGGGTGTGAGGTGAAACCTCAGGATTATTTTGATTTGCATTTCTATTATCATTAGTGATTTGGAGCATTCTCCTATATGGTTGTGAATATTCTTCTTTGCAGAACTGTTTGTTCATATCCTTTTGCCATTTACATATGGAGGAATGGACATTAGTCATCTATACTTATTAATTATTTATATATCTTGGATACCAAACCTTTATTAAGGAAATTTGATACAAAGATTTTTTTTTCCCTCTCATTTGATTACTTCCCTTCTTATCCTAGGTGCTTGAATTTTGTCTGTGCAGAAATTTTTCAGTTTCATACAATCACAGTAATCTGTTTTATCTTTTGCAATTGCCTCAATGTCTGGTTTGGAGAAATACATGATCTATATTTCTCTTCTAATTTTTTAATAGCATGATTTTTCACATTAAGGTGCTGTACCTACTTAGGAGGTATTATTGAATATGGTGTAAAGTGTTGGTCTAAGTCTAATTTCTGCCAGACTGTTTTCCAAGTTTTTCTATCAGCTTTTATCAGATAAGGAGTTTTCCCCCCTAGATAAGCTATGTTTTCCACTTTATCAAATACTGAGTTATTGGTTTCTATTGTTTCTGATTCTCCCTTTTCTAGTCTGTTCCACTGATAAATCTCTATTTTTTAACCAGTTCAAGATGATTTTGTTGATTGTTGCTTTATAAAGTAGTTTAAAGTCTGAAAGTGCTATTACCCCCTTAATCCCTATTTCTTTTTATCATTTCCCTGGATATTCTAGACCTTTTGTTTTTCCAAATGAATTTTGCTATTAATTTTACCAAGTTCTATAAAGTAGCCACTTGGTAATTTGCTTGGTATAGCATTAAAAGTATAAATTAATTTTAATAATACTGTCATTCTTATTATATTGGAATAACCTAGCCATGAGTACCGAATATTCTTTTAGCTATTTAAGTTGTTCTTTAAGGAGCACTTTGTAATCGAATCTATACAAGTCTTTTGCTTGTTTTGACAGATCAGTCCCCAGCTATTTTATGCATTTTGTAATTATTTGGAATGGAATTTCCTTTTCTATTGTTGCATCTTGTATTTGGTTATTATTATATACAAATGCTATTGATTTTTTAAAATGTAAATTCTCTATTTATTTTGTCTTTTTACAAAATCCAACATAGGGTTATTCTGTTCATGATTGTGAAAGGGTGAATGCTGTTGATTTGGGGGGACTTACTTTGTAGCCTGTAACTCTGCTAAAACTATTAATTGACCCAATTAGTATCTTTGTTTGAGTCACTAGGATTTTCCAAGTTTATCAACATATCATCAGCACACAGTAATAGTTTTAGCTCTTTTCCCTGATCTTTATGTCTCTAATTTCTTTCTCTTGTCTCATGGTTGCTGCTAGCATTTCCAGAACGATGTTATGATTTTAA
>NW_027187460.1:61445044-61456628 GCF_028583685.1 Petaurus breviceps papuanus | reverse complement strand
GACCAGTTATTTCTGGGTGTGGTGCTGAGTGTCTGAGCCTGGGATTTGATCTCCACGTCATCCCAACACTGGAGCCGGTGCTCTTACTCGCTGAGCCACCTGGCTGCCCCTATCATGTATGTTTTCTTTGTGTGTTTCATCCATTACATTGTTTTGAAATAAGGGACATTTGTAGATGTGTCAAATTTATTTCCTTACACAGAAAATTTTGGAAATTAAAAAAAGAGTTCTAAATGAATCTGTTTTCTATGAGAAGAATCATAGGCATGTATAGAAGGTGGTTACGGTATGTCTAGGGATGCTGACATATACTGACCATGCTCTGTGTGCCACAAGATAGCGTGGCACTCACACTTTCCTAGAACATATTAGAACCTGTTTAGTATCACCTGTTTGATGCTGGACAAATCACTTCACTGTTCTCTGGACAGACCTCCTCTGTGAAGTTAGGGGAATAAATTATATGATCTAAGATGCCTTTCAGTTCTAAATCTTTAAACCAATGAAGGAACCCTCCTGGCTTTTCATCAGGACTCACAGGTTCTGGGTTCATTTTCATCTTCAGGATTTTGAACGTTGTTTCCCACCCCCTTAGGATGCCCTGGAAATAACTCATAGCATCTAGCACTTAGAGGCCCTAAGATCATAGATTTAGAGTCAGAAGGTACCTCAGAGGCCACTGAGTACAACCCCCTGATTTTATAGACTAGAACATTGAGGTTGGGAGTGGTTAAGAGACTGTGGTTGTTCACTTGTTTTGGTCTTATCTACTTCTTCGTGATTCCATTTTGGATTTTCTTGGCAAAGACACTGGAGTGGTTTGCTATTTCCTTCTCCAACTCATTTACAGATGAGGAAACTGAGGTAAATGAGGTTAAGTGCAAGCTAGTAAGTATCTGAGGCTGGATTTGAACTCTTTTCTTCCTAACTGGGGGTAGTGAGAGGTCTATCCACTATACCCTAGCAGCTCACAGCTGCTAACTCTCTGAGAGTGGATTTGAACTCAAGTTTTCTTGACTGTAAGTCAAGTACTCTCTCCATTGTGCTACCTAGCTGGATCTTTTCATCTAGCCCCTTCATTTTGCAGATGAGAAAAGTGAGACTGAGAGAGAAAAGACTTGCTAAAGATTACACAGGTGGGGGGCAGGGCAGAGCCAAGATGGCAGAGTAAGAGCAAGGACTTGCTTGAGATCTCCCCTAAGCCCCACCAAATACCTGTAAAAAATGACTCTAAACAAACCCACAAAGTGACAGAATAAAACAAATTTCCAGCTGAAGACAGCCTGGAAGGGAAATAGGGTCTATCACACTAGAATGGGAGTGGAGCACAGTGCAGTGTGGATTGTACCAGCATAGATGGGGCTGGAGCAGATCTCAGGGCACTGAATCACTGGCAGTTGTGGTGGTATCTGGACTTTTCACCCCACAAACGTCAAAGACAGCATAGGAGTTCAGTGGGAAAACTCTGTCGGACCTTTGTGAGAGAGGAGTGCAGTCCAGCAGCAGCTGCTTCTGGAATGCCCAGCCCATAGGCAGTATGGGGATCCAGTGGCTGATCAGAGGGGGATTGCAGGTATCTCTTTGCTGGTGCTGAAGCAGGATTCTCTTGCTTTGTCCATGCTTGGATCTAGGTCCCAGTCCTGGGTGGCAGTCCTTGGGAGAGGAGGAGCGCTGGTGTGGTGGAGCTTGTGGTGTAGTAGAGAAGGATCTTACTTACAGTTCCAAGGCAGAAAAGAGTGCTTGTGATAACTCACAGACCAAAGCACAGTCCAGGAAAGAAATAAACACCTCTCCTTTGTTCATACCAGCTAGGAAGAACTGAAAATTTATAGGCCTTTAGAAACATCTCTGAAAATAGCTATACAAAACCCCTGAAGTTTGCCCTATACACTGGAAGCAGAGTCCTACCTTAAAAAAGAGTTAGAAAGTCAAGTATTTGTGGGAAAATGAGTGAACAGAGGGAAAAAAATCAGACTATAGAATCTTACTTTGGTGACAAAGAAGATAAAAACCTACAACCAGAAGAAGACAACAAAGTCAAAGGTTCTACATCAAAGCCTCCAAGAAAAATATGAATTGGTTGTAGGCCATAGAAGAGCTCAAAAAGGATTTTGAAAATCAAGTAAGAGTAGTAGAGGAAAAATTAGGAAGACAAATGAGAGTGATGCAAGAAAATCATTAAAAACATGTTAACAGCTTGCTAAAGGAAACCCAAAGAAATACTGAAAAAAAAATAACACCTTAAAAAATAGACTAGCCCAAATGGCAAAAGAGGTCCAAAAAGCCAATAAGGAGAAGAATACCTTAAAAAGCAGAATTGGCCATGTGGAAAAGGAGGTCCAAAAGCTCACTGGAGAAAATAATTCCTTAAAAGTTAGAATGGAGCAAAAGGAAGCTAATGACTCTTTGAGAAATCAAGATGCTATAAACCAAATCCAAACAAACAAACAAACAAAAAAATAGAAGGCAATGTGAAATATCTCATTGGGAAAACCACTGACCTGAAAAATAGATCCAGGAGAGATAATTTAAAAATTATTGGACTACCTAAAAGCCATGATCAAAAATAGAGCTTAGACATCATCTTTCAAAAAATTATCAAGGAAAACTGGCCTGGTATTCTAGAACCAGAAGGTAAAATAGAAATTGAAAGAATCTACAGTTCAACTCTTGAAAGAGATCCCCAAAAGAAAACTCCTTGGAATATTGTAGTTAAATTCCAGAGTTCCCGGATCAAGGAGAAAATATTGCAAGCAGCCAGAAAGATTAAGTTCTAGTATTGTGAAAACACGATTGGGATAACACAAGATCTAGCAGCTTCTACATTAAGGGTTTTGAGAATTTAGAATATGATATTCCAGAGGTCAAAGGAGCTAGGATTAAAACCAAGAATCACCTACCCAGCAAAACTGAGTATAATATAATACTTCAGGGGGAAAAATGGATATTCAATAAAATAGAAGACTTTCAGGCATTCTTGATGAAAAAACCAGAGCTGAATAGAAAGTTTGACTTTCAAATATAAGAATCAAGAGAAACATGAAAAGGTAAACAGGAAAGAGAAATCATAAGGGATTTATTAAAGTTGAACTGTTTACATTCCTACATGGAAAGATGATATTTGTAACTCATGAGACCTTTCTCAATATTAGGGTAGTTGGAGGGAATCTATATATAGACAGAGGGCACAGGTTGAGTTGATTATGAAGGGATGATATCTAAAAAATAAAATTAAGGGGTAAGAGAGGAATATATTGGGAGGAGAAAGGAGAGATCAAATAGGGTAAATTATCTCACATAAAAGAGCTAAGAAAAAGCTTTTACAATGGAGTGGAAGAGGGGGGAGGTAAGAGGGAATGAGTCAATCTTACTCTCATCATATCTGGCTTACTGGGGGAATGACATACACACTCAATTGAGTATTTTACCCTACAGGAAAGTAGGGAGAAGAGGATATGGGGGGGGGGGGAGAAAGATAGAGGGGGGGTCAGATTGGGTAAGGTGGTAGTCAGAAGCAAAAATTTTTGAAAAAGGGCAGGATCAAAGGAGAGAATAGAATAAATGGGGGGCAGGATAGGATGGAGGGAAATATAGTTAGTCTTTTGCAAGTACATGACTATTGTGGAAGTTTTTTGCATAACTATACATGTATAACCTATATTGACTTGCTTGCCTTCTCAATGAGAGTGGGTGGAGAAGGAAGAAGGGAGGGAATTTGGAACTCAAAGTGTTAAAAACAAACATTTAAAAAAAATTTTTACATGCAACTGGGAAATAAGATATATAGGCCATGGGGTATAGAACTCTATCTTGCCCTACAAGAAAGTGAGGGGGAGGGGAATAGAAGAGGGGTAGGATGATAGAGGGGAGGGCAGACTAGGGGAAGGGGTAATCAGAATGCCATCTTGGGGTGGGAGGGATGGGAGAAATGGAGAAAAACTTGAAACTCAAAATCTTGTGGAAATGAATGTTGAAGACTAAAATAAATTAATCAAAAGGGGGAAAAAAAGATTACACAGGTAAATAATGAACTAGAATTGCTGGAACTGAACCCAGGTACCTTGGCTCCAGATCCAATGAGCTTTCTATTAAACAAATCTTTTTTCTGTCTCTGAATATGATATTTTCAACTGAATAATTTACCAATAAAGGCTTAAATCCCACAGTCTGAATTTTGAATCCTTGGGAAATTCTTTCCTTTGTCCAGATTCTTCTAGAGACCGCTTTTCTTGGGGACCCCTAAATTTAGACACTCAGGCAGCTAGACTTGGGATCTCTCCTGCAAGGACTGAGGTGCTGAATTTGTTTTTCTTGTCTTGCCAGATGTGTGATTTTGCATCTTGCCTCATTGGTCTTGACACTTTGCCCCATGCTGCAGGCATAGGTAAAAATCCAACTTGCTATTGAGCTTATAGGCTTTTCCTCCTTATGTTGGGTTAAAAAAAAAGGGTGGGAACTACTAAGAAGGTTATAAATTGTCTTGAATTCTTGTGAGGAAAAAAATATCACACAAGTGTGAGGTTATTATTATCGTGAAGAACACCTGGATCACGATAAGACAAATACTTACAAATAAATGTTTAAGGATTCAGTTAAGTTGCATTCAACAAGCATTTATTAGGTTATTATATACAAGATGCAGTAAGAGACTGAGGATACAAAAGAACCATGCCTGTCCTTAAGGAGTTTATATTCAATTAGAGGGCATAACATTTATGTATCTATTAGTTTTAAAGAAGTGATAGGATGATCTCTACACACTTCTATTTCCCACTTACCTTAATACTGACTCTTTGCCCAGATGGAGAGAAATCGACAGAAACAGAGAAAAACAGAGAGAAACAGAGACAGAGAGACAGAGACAGGCAGGCAGGAGGCAGACAAAACATGTGTTAAGTGCTTGCTTTGTATTATGTGCCAGTCATTATCTAGGAAACCAAACACAAGGTAGCAAAATAGACCTTCCTCTCAGGAACATATTCTAATGGAGAAGACACTACATAAAGGAAAGTTGGAAGGAAGAGGAGGGACAGTGCATACAGAGGTATAGTATAGAGGCCAGGTTTGACACAAGATGAGGTTAGAGCTTACCTATAAGAGCCTAGGTTCCCAGGGGCAGAGTTCAAGGTTCCTATGGGAGGGAGATAAAGATAATGACTGATCACAGCTCATGTGGGATGGGGATGGGAAGTACCATGGGGGTCTGGTTCAGGGTAAGATAAGAAGCTAAATGCATGAATAAATTTTTAAAATTATTAAGCACTTATTAAGTACTAAACACTGAGGATACATATAGAAAAGTGAGACAGACTCACAAAAATGAGTTTTTGTTTTGAAGGAGCTCATATTCTATTTGAGAAAGACAGCACTTATAATAAAAGTTAGTTAATAGGCAGATAAAAATCCTCAGGGGTCTAGAAGGCAGAGTAATTAGATAGATTGTAAGATGGTCACCAAGAGCAGGACACAATTCAAATGACTGAACAACAACAAAAATGGACAGTTTGCTAAGACCAGAATTGAATAGGACAGGATTGAACTAGATCCTACGTATGTTCAGACAATATTTTCAATTCTATTCATTACCACAAAACCCATCTTCTTTTTTTTTTTTAAATTTTTAAGCAATCGGGGTTAAGTAACTTGCTCAAGGTTACACGGCCAGTTATTTCTGGGTGTGGTGCTGAGTGTCTGAGCCCGGGATTCGATCTCCAGGTTATCCCAACACTGGAGCCGGTGCTCTTACTCGCTGAGCCACCTGGCCACCCCTAAAACCCATCTTCTTGATACCAATGTTCTCTTGATGAAACTATATAGCTCTGAATCTCAGAAGAACAAAAATAACAGGGAACATGAAGGACAATGGAAAGACATGTGTCTGCTATAAATAAATTGCAACACATTACTACTCAACACTCAATCAACAAGTATTCATTAAATGCCTAAACATGCTACACATGGTGCTCCTTCACTTTGAGAAGTAATAGGAAAGTATCCATAAATCTATAATTCTCTTTGTCTGTTTGTTAGCTCTGAGCCCCTAGTCAGAGATGGTACCTCTGGCAAAGCATTTTACTGGAAGATCTTTCTCTCTGTAGTTCTTTTTGGGGGATGTTTCCTCCTTTAGTTGCTTCTTCCCAAGTCTATTTCCAGTTCTGGAATAGGAATTGCTGATGATTATTACTATTTATAAAGACAAAGTAAGCATCTAACACAAAGCATGATAAACAAACTACCCCTGCCACCTCTCCCAATCCCCAACCCCAAGCCCAGAGGAAAAGGGTTCAGACTTCCATAAAGAAACTCAAAGAGAGAAAGGAAATACAAGATGACTACCTTGGGGTCCATAGGAGGAATGTTTCAGCAACACAGATTTTTTTTTGCTTCTTTTGTTTTGTTTTGTTTTGATGCCTGATTGGCCCAAGCAGCCTCCATTCCAAGATCTTGGACCCTCTCTTTATGTCTGTTGCTTTTGCCTAATACTTCTGCTCTCTCAGAACTCAATGGCTTCTTATAGCTTCTTATTTTCCAGCTCCATGTTTCTTCTGTTCATTTTGTCAGGAATTGGACTCCTCTTTGAATTGGTCTGTTTGGTTTTAGAACTGACCTTTAGAATCATATAGAGGTGTGGCTTATTATCCTTCATCCTAGCTCATTTTTTTTTTCCTTGTTCATTCAAGGGACTAATTTATGCCTCATAAAGTAATTACCTATCTGTGATAGCATCTTTTACAGTTGGCTTACAGTTTGTTCCCTTTTCTCCCTTACACAATTTTTGAAAGGAGGGGCATTTAGGAGAGTAGGTCAAACATGGGCTGAACCTTGAAGTTAAGGATTCTAAGAAGCAGAAGCAAAGAGGGAGAGCATTCCAGGAACAACTGGAGTGTTGTGTGAATTTGAGAGATGTCAGATGGAGTCAGTTAAGGGATGGCATGTAGGCTTGTTATATATAGCTAGATTGTAGAGTGCAGGGAGCAAAGAAGATTTCAAGAAAACTAGAAAGGCAGGAAGGGTCCAGCCTGTGAAAAGCTTTAAATGCCGAAAGACTTTGTATTTGGGTAGGAGTATAACCATTAAAACTCTTCTTTGTGGGTTGAGCAGACTTAATCTTAAGCTGTAAAGTATCTTATGAATGATTCTGACCAGTCAAGTTAAAAAAATACTTAAATTTACAAAGCACCTCAAATAGATAAGTTCTTTGTCCCAATGACCCCAAGAGATAGCCAGGATAGACATAAACACTTGAGGAAACCAGAGTTTTAGAAGTAAGGAGAAAGACATAGCCAGTCCATGATGGAGCCAGGACTCAGACCTGGATCTTCTGAATCCTAATCCTAATAGGCTCTTCCTTTTACAACACTCTCCTTCAGAAACTTTAAATACTGATTTTGCATACTAAGCAGAAAAAGGCTCTTATCACTTTCCCCTATTCCTTTCATTGCCACTCTCACCACAGGTTAAATGAGGCAGAAAGAAAGAATGGAATTTGAATATGGGCCCATACTCCTACTTTTCTGGAGAGTGCACTGGGGTCTTCCAGGAGCACCAAAGGCCAGGCCCTGCCTGTGCATGACTCACTCAAGAGGCCCTGCCTACAAAAGCACAGGGCCCTCTGCTAACAGGCTGGGGCAGAGGCTGTTTGCTGAGTCATAGGAATTGATGGAGTGAGTCACCCATACAGTTTCCCAGGGCAGGTGTTCCTTTGGGGCTAGCTCTGCTTCTGAGCACACCCCACCCAACCTGGTTGGGTAAGCTTTGGCCAAGATAAGGCCTTTAGGTATCTTACTGGTTAGGATTGTTTCACGGTGACACAATGGAAAAGTGCTGGCTCTCCAGTCAGAGGACCTGGGTTCAAATTCTACTTCTGAGGGATTAATACCTGGGTGACTTCGAGCAAGTGACTCTCCATGGGCTTCAGTATCTTTATATGTGAAATGAGGGGGATGGACTAATTGACCTCTGAGGCCCCTTCCTGGTCTTGTGTGGTATATGACATCACTAATGATCTCACCAAGGGCTGCTGGAGGAGAATTCAGATTTAGATCCTGGATGTCAAGCATCTCTGCAGGAGAAATCCTTCAGCTAGGTGGCACAGAGGTCAGATTGACGGCTCCAGAATCCAAAGACCTGAATTCAGATTTGGACTCAGATACTTAATAGCCATGTGACACTATGTAAGTCACTTAACCTTTTTCTGCCTCAATTTCCTCCACCGAAAAATGGGGATAATAACAGTACCTACTTCGCAGGGTTGTTGTGAGGATCAAATGAGATAATATTTTTAAAAAATAACTTCTTATCACAGTGCCTGGCACATTGGTTGTTCATGACCCCACGGACCATACTGACCATACTGTCTATGGGGCTTTCTTGGCAAAGATTCTTGAGTGGTTTGCCATTTACTTCTCCAGTGGATCACCTTTTGTCCGAACTCTCCGTTCTGACCTGTTCATCTTGGGTAACCCTGCACAGCTCATAGTTTCACTGAGCCAAGCTAGCCCCTCTGCCATGATAAGGTGGTGATCCAGGAGGAGCACAGAATAGGCAGTGAATAAATGTTCATTTCCTCTTTTCCCTCCCTCTCTTCCCCCAACAGCTGTTTCTTCATCCTCTAGTGGAGAATGAAAGAAGTTTATATTGCTCCACAGGGCATGGGGCAAATGTCCACTTGGTGTTTTCAGGAATAGTCTGAGCTTGGCTTGTTGCCCCTGAGGTGGGAGGTTTATAAAGGCTTGCAGATCACAGGCTGTTTCTGAAGCAGCATAACTGACTTACCTGATAGCAATGGTCTGCCAGAGCCGAGCTGTAATTGGCGAGGCACACCTTCCTACAGTGTGGAGGTATTCCAGCACACCCTCCAGGCAAAGCCAGAAGGGTGGGGTCAATCCACCCTCTCTACAGCAGGCTGGAAATTGCATCAAAATTGCACCAATTGCAGAAACCACATCCATCCAGGCCTCTGGAGAACTCTAGGGCTAACTCATCTCTATGAATCCGTGGCACTCAGCCCTCTCATCCCTCCTAATATTGTGGTTTTCTCCCATGCAAATCAGCTGAGGCCAATAAGCTAAAATCGAGGTACAAACTATTAACAAGAATGATGTGGCAGCATAATAGGTGAGGACCTGCCTGTAAGCCACAGATGCCTTTGTTTGTCGTTCCTTTATTTAACTTTACCTAAAAGGACCTGTGGTCATGCTTTGTTGCTCTTCCCCTTCTAAGAGGTCACCAAGGTCTCTGTTACTATTCCTGGGTTTGGGTGTGATTGAGAAGACTCTCCTGTTTCTGTGGGGAGCTGCTATGATGGAGCATTGCCTGAGCTTATTGCTATCGGCAGCTCTGCCCAACAGGCTTGCTCCTATTTGCCTCCCCAGCTAGATTCTCAAAGTCTAGTTCAGGTGTGGGAAACCTGTGGCTTTCTATGTCCTTGGGTTCAGCCTTTTGATTAAGTCCAAACTTTACAGAACAAATCCTTTTATTAAGGGGATTTATTCTATGGAGTTTAGATTCAGTTGAAAGACTGCACTTGAGGGGGCGGCTAGGTGGCACAGTGAATAGAGCACCAGCCCTGGAGTCAGGAGGACCTGAGTTCAAATCCAGCCTCAGACACTTAACACAAAACTAGCTGTGTGACCTTGGGCAAGTCATTTAACCCCAATTGCCCTACATTCCCCCGTCCGAAAAAGTAAAAAGAAAAATCTAAAAAAAAAAAAAAAAGAAAGAAAGACTGTACTTGAGGACCTAGAGGACCGCTTGTGACCTTGAGGTCACAGGTTCCCCACCCCTGGGTCTAGCTCAAGTTGTCTTATGCTTCTGTATAGGCTGCTCACCCCTCATCCTAAATCAAATGCCCTCACTGCATGTTCTTAAAGCTTCTATTGCTTGGGGTTTGGGGGAAGGGTATACAGAAATCCCCTATGTGCCAGTTGGAAGTTCATGGAGATTTGGCAGAGTCCCAAGTGACATGCTCAAAAGAAGAGTAGATTAAGTCTCTCTATATGCCTCTTCAGTGGGCAGCTCTTCCTAGTTTAGCCACTGAACATCTTTGACACAACCGCAGGCAGAGGGAAATTAGGGTACCAGTCAGAAGGTGCAGGTTATGGGTACCTATTCACAAGGGGCTAGATTTTCACAAGGGACCAGAAGCTATGTTCCATTGGAAGAGGCCATTGTAAGAACCCAGTTTCGTGGGAAATGCTTCATTCAACCTTTACTACTTTGAGATGTGGAAACTGAGGCTCCCAAAAGCAAAGTGACTGGCCCAAGGTTGCATAGGTACAAGTAACAGAAGCAGGATTTTAACTCAGATCCTATGATTTCCAAGTTCAACCTTCTATCTACTGTGGAAAGATCTCTTATCAGAGATAGTCTTTGTACTGAGCTTTGAAGAAAATTGTGGATTCTAAGAGTTGGAGATAAGGAGAGCATGTTCTTGGCATGGAGATAGAGCTGTATACTTTGAGACAAGAGATAGAATGTTGTGTTGACTTAAAGCAAGAAGGCCCAACTGACAGGCCAGAGTTAGTTAAAAAAAAATCAAAAACAAAAACAAACAAGCAACCCCCAAACCTGTAAAGGGAGGTTGGAGCCAGGTAATGAAGGTCAAACAGGGAATCTTAGGGCTAGGTGAGGATGGCAAGGACATAGCCATCCTTAAGGCCAGCAAAAGATGAGATTCCCACACCTGAACTGGACCTGCATAGAAAATTGGTAACAGGGGCGGCCAGGTGGTACAGCGAGTAAGAGCACCGGCTCCAGTGTTGAGAAGACCTGGAGATAGAATCCCAGGCTCAGACACTTAGCACCCACCCAGAAACACCTGGCCATGTAACCTTGAACAAGTTACTTAACCCCAATTGCTTAGGGGCGGCCAGGTGGTTGTAATGTAATACCAAGGAAAGGCAACTTCCCAAGGTTCAAAATACCAGCATAGGTGCTCTCCATTTTATTCAGTGACAAACCAAGAACAGAGAAGGTCAAAACATGACATCATTCAAAATACAGCATTTACTAAGGGTGATTAAATAATCTCCAAGCACTACCCCACCCCAGGACCTTCCAATCATTCAATCAATTACAAAGTCCCTGTTCTAAATACTTCTCCACCCCTAGGCTATACCTTCATTTAGTCCACCACAAAGTCCCTCTTCTCAAATGGAGATTAGTTTCCAAACATAAGTAAAGTACATTCATTTGCTCAAACCATAGGACACAAAAAGGTCAAAAGTTCCCCACCCCTGGATCACAATTGAATCTCCCAGAGTTACATCAAGTTTAAGCACAGCATTTAATACTCAAATGGAGGTCTTTTCTTCATCTTGACACGAGGCAAGTTCTCAGCAATCTTAGTTCCTGGGGAGACAAGGCTTAGCAAGGCCACAAGATATATTGCCAGTCCCTCCATTAATTCATCCTCTGTCTGTAGGACAGTCCTAGAACCCCTGAAAACATTAGCAAAACCCTCTCCTAGGATTTCTGTAAACATACAACAAGAAAATCCTTCTTCAGGGCTTCTGAACCAACAGAAAGGTTCCCAGACCCCTGCAACAACAGCACTGTCCTTCACCAGTGGACAGTATTCACT
>NW_027187460.1:61438043-61445034 GCF_028583685.1 Petaurus breviceps papuanus | reverse complement strand
ACCCCTGCAACAACAGCACTGTCCTTCACCAGTGGACAGTATTCACTTTCTGTCTGCAGGACAGTCTCAGGGCTTCTTAACCAAAAGCCAGGTTCCAGGACTTCTTCAACAACAGAACAGTCTTTCACCAGTGGACAAATCTGGCAAAACAACATCAAAACAGACAGACAAAGTACCAGCAAAACAGCCATGTCTCCTCAGTCCTTGTCAGCTCAGGGGGCAGGTCTCAAAAGTCCAGGGCAATTCAAAGCGGCCCCCAGAAATTCTCTTAGTCTCTTTCTCTCTACGAAGTGCTGCTTCCAAAAAAAGTTCTTCTGCCTCTCTCTTGTCTCTCCAAATCTACCAGCTCCTCCCAGTTCAGGACTCTCTTTTCACATCAACAAGTCCATCCCACAGGTGGGATTAACAAGGTCTGGGTTTTAACACAATCAATTTGAAAACCAAGCCAATACAGGGGAATCTTTAATTGCCATTACTATCACAGTGGTTCAGCGAGTAAGAGCATCGGCTCCAGTGTCATGATGACCTGGATCAAATCCGGGCTCAGATACTCAGCACCACACCCAGAAAAAACCTTGAGCAAGTTACTTAACCCCAATTGCTTTAAAAAAAAAAAGAAAGAAAATGGGTAACAACATCTGGGGAAGGAACTATGGAGTCTGAATGCAGATCGAAGCATACTATTTTCTCTCTTTTTTTCTTTCTCATGGTTTTTCCCTTTTGTTCTGATTTTTCTTTAACAACATAACTAATGTGGAAATATGTTTAATATGATTGTACATGTATAGCCTATATCAGATTTATGACATCTTGGGGAGGGAGGAAAGGCTAGAGAGGAAGAAAAAATTTGGAACTCAAAATCTTATAAAGGTGAATGTTAAGGACTGAAAAAACAAAATAAAAAAAAGTTTTAAAAAAGGGGGGTAACAACTGGATACAAAAATGCAACAACTGTATAGTGACTAAAGTAAGTTGACCTTGAATTGGGTGGGTAAAATGATCTCTAGGAAAAGCCAGCAAGTTCAGGTGACATTGCTGGGAGTAACCTGAGAACATTCACCCATATTCCTTTCTTCTTTTAAGCCTTTATTGACCTCATAAGCTTGGTGTTGAACAAGTGCTAATTGCTTTAAAGGTGTTTTTCCCATACAACTCTGCTTTCTGAATACCAGTAAGTCTCTTAATGCATTCAGCCACAACCTTTTCCTGAAAAACTTCATGCTCTTTGTCTTGCCTAGAGGAAACCAAAATATTTGTCGATGTCACCAGCATTCATTCATTCAGTTTGGCCTCTCCATTCAAACTCAAAGTCATTAGTCTCTGTCATTCCTTAGTGAATGTTATACTGTAAGAATTAATGAATCTAAATGAAAGTTTTATGTCATTGGAGAAAGGAGCAACTAGATGAAGGAGTTACTTAATGTGTTTTGAGGTGGTTCCATATAGCTTGGTGCCATCCATTTATGTGAAGTGATTAAAGAGATTTTATCTCTATTTAATCTGGAATTCATATTTAGTCCTATTGAAAAAGATGGTAATAACTTAATAGGCTTAAACTCTGCCCCTAAAAAATACTCCATTTTGTTTGAGTCATTCTTGACATTATTGTTGAGACATGTTTCAATATAGACTAGTTTTTCATGTAGACATAAAATAATCTAGAATTTTCACTATATTTGTATTTTACATACTCCGAGTAAGCCATGAAAGTAGAGTGAAGTCAAAGGCTATATCTTGATGTTCCACAAAGGCAATATAAAATGTGATGGCAGTTTGGGGAAGCTTCTTTGAAAATTGGGTAGTTATGTGATGCAGTGGATGGAGTACTGGGCTTAAAATAAGGAATTTATCTTTATGAGTTCAAATTTGATCTCAGACACTTACCAGTGGTGTGACCTTGGGCAGGTCTCTTAACCTTGTTTGCCTAAGTTCCTCATCTGTAAAATGAGCTAGAGAAGGAAATGCCAAACCACTTCAGTATTTTTGCCAAGAAAACCTGATTCATGGAGAATCAGACACAACTGAACAACAATGACAACTTTGAAAATTACTGGATTGATAGTAAATTGTTCTATATATAACTGAAACTTTTTGATACATCTCTTTTGCTCCTCAGTTAGTACATTATTCTCTTTTGGGTATTTTTCTCCATGTTATATATATATATATAAACTGTGTATGCTTTGTATAGAATACTTAGAAGACCTAAGTTCAGATCGCACCTCTTGACACTTAGCTGCTACCTTAGGTAAGCATTTAATATCTATGTGTCTCAGGCAGCCTCTTAGTACTTATTTTCTTGTGTATAATTATTCACTGACAATATATGAACACAATTACAAAAATTTTTCTCACAGATAAAGTCAGATCTAAACAATTGGAAGAATATCAATTGCTTGTGTATAGACTGAGTTAATATAACAAAAATGACAATTCTACTTGATCTACTTATTCAGTGTCATACAAATTAAACTACCAAAAATTATTTTGTAGAACTAGAAAAATAACAACAAAATCCATCTGATAGAACAAAGGTCAAGAACATTAAGGGAATCAATGAAAAAAAATGTGAAGGAAGGTGACCTAGCCATGCCAGATCTTGAACTGTATTATATATAAATCAGTATTTGTCAAAAATAATCTGGTACTGGCTAAGAAATGAAGTAATGGATCAGTGGAATAGATCAGGTATGCAATACACAGTAGTAAATGACCACAGTAATCTAATGTTTGATAAATCCAAAGATCCAAGCTTTTAGGACAAAAGCTCATTATTTGACAAAAACTACCAGAAAAACTAGAAAATAATACAACAGAAATTAGGTATAGACCAACATCTCACAATGTATACCAAGATAAGGCCAAAATGGGTACATGATTTACACATAAAGGGTGATATCATAAGCAAATTAGGAGATCATGGAATAGTTTGCTTGTCAGATTGGTGGATAAGGGAAGAATTTAGGGTTAAACAAGTTATGGAGAACATTGCTAGCTGTAAAATGGATCATTTTAATTATATAAAATTAAAAAGGTTTTGTACAAGCAAAACCAATGCAACCAATATTAGAAGGAAAACAGAAAACTGGGGGGGGGGATTCTTTATAGCAAATATCTCTGATAAAGGCCTCATTTCTCAAATATATAGGGAACTGAAATAAATTTATAAGAATACAAGTCATTCCCCAATTGATAAATGGTCAAAGGATATGAACAGACAGTTCCCAGATGAAGAAATCAAAGCTATCTATTGTCATATGAAAAAATGTTCTAACTCACTATTGAATAGAAAAATGGAAATTGAACCAACTTTGAAGCCCCACCCCACACCAATTAGATTGGGTAATTAAAAATTGAGAGGATATCTATCAATTGGAGAATGGCTGAACAAGTTGTGGCATATGATTTTAATGGGATTATTGTACTATAAAAAAATGACAGGCAGGATGATTTTCAAAAAACTTGGAAAGGCTTACATGAACTGATAAAAAGTGAAGTGAGCAGAACCAGGAAAACATTGTACACAATAGCAGCAATATTGTATGATGAAGAACCATTAATGACTTGGCTATTCTCAACAATACAATGATCAGAGACAATCCCATAGGACTCATGATGAAAAATGCTCTCAACCTCCAGAGAAAGAATTGATATTGCAGTGAATGCAGACTGAGACATGCTATTTTTCCCTTTCTTTTTCTTTCTTTCCTCCTTTCTTTCTTTCTTTCTTTCTTTCTTTCTTTCTTTCTTTCTTTCTTTCTTTCTTTCTTTCTTTCTTTCTTTCTTTCTTTCTTTCTTCCTTCCTTCCTTCCTTCCTTCCTTCCTTCCTTCCTTCCTTCCTCCCTCCCTCCCTTCCTTCCTCCTTCTCTCTCTCTTTCTTTCTCTTTCCTTTATTTTGGTGGAGACTTCTTGCACAAAATAACTAATATATAAAGGTTCTACATGATTGCATATGCACAACTCCTATCAGATTGCTTATTGTCTATTTTTTTTTAATTTTTAACATTTTTTAAATTTTTTTGCTTTTTGGAGGGCAATTGGGGTTAAGTAACTTGCCCAAGGTCACACAGTTAGTTTTTGTGTTAAATGTCTGAGGCCAGATTTGAACTCAGGTCCTCCTGATTCCAGGGCCGATGCTGTATTCACTGCTCCACCTAGCTGCCCCGTGCTTACTGTCTTTTAGAGGGAGATTTCCAAATTTAGAATTTGGAACTCAAAACTTAAAAAGAAAAACAACAAACCAAATGTTGAAAATTATTTTAAAATGTAATTAGGGGAAAATAAAATATTGCTTTTAAAAAAGAATAAAAAATGTCACTGACAAAATCACAGATCATTTAAGTATTCATGGTATACTGATTTTAGTTAGGAGTAGTAAAAAACTTTTTTTTTAAAGTCTGTATTCTTTTCTGACTTTCATGTCTAAGATTTACAATTAATTAAAGCCTTTTATTGAAAAAATCCAGAAGTTTGAACATTTTTCTAAAATGTAGTAATAATAGCTGCCATTAACATAATGCTCTATGACATAGGTCTTTAACCTGAAGTCCATTAACTGAAAAAAAATTATAACTACATATCAATATAATTGATTTCTGTTAAGATCCTATGTATTTTGTTTCGTGCATTTAAAAACATTGTTCTGAGAAGGGATCCATAGTTTTCACTAGACTGCCAAAGGTGTCCATGGCATACAAAAAAGCCAAGAACCTCTGCTTTATGAAATAGTAGCTATATTATCCTTACAACTTCTTTGTGAGTCACATGATGCCCTATGATGTCATAAGTAGCACTATTAAAACAAAGCAACAACACAAAACCCTGAATTTCAAAAAGGTTATGTGATTTGTGCAGGGTCATATAACTAATAAGTATCTAAGGTGGAATTCTAACCCAGGATTTCCTGACTCTAGACCCAGAACTGGCCATTATTTGGCGCTAGCTGCCAGTTATAATGCCCTTCCTGGGGTAATCAAGTATTGTTGAGGGAGTCTTGGAAAAGCAGAGTTTTTGCATTTACAGTTATGTAAAGCAACTTGCATAGGAAGGAAGAACCCTAATAAAACCTGGGAACTTTTGATATAAAGAGAAGTGAAGGGGCGGCTAGGTGGTGCAATGAATAGAGCAACAGCCCTGGAGTCAGGAGGACCTGAGTTCAAATCTAGCCTCAGACATTTAACACTTACTAGCCTTGTGACCTTGGGCAAGTCACTTAACCCCAATTGCCCTGCCTTCCCCTCTCCAAAAAGGAAAAAAAAAGCGAAGTGAAAAATGTGAGAGATGGTGAGCATCTACTCAAAGCAAGATGGTTTAATATTTATGGCCATCATAGAGAGAAATCACACTTTTTAGTGTTCATTAAAAAAAACAAACCAGACAGAAATGTGCTTCAAGAATGTCCCCATAAAACCAGAGAGCACCTATTCATCTGATGGTACTGAGTCATTACTTGGCATAATTTTAAAATCACTTTCTACCAAATCATGGCCTGACAGATAAAGAGATTTTCATTCACAGAGGAGATTGCAAGCAGAATACATCTGGAAATGAAAGACTGCATCTGGATCTCATTCTGATTGCCCAGGCTGAGGCAAAAGTAGAGTCAGTCTACTCTTTGGGAGCTCCTTCCTGCATACCACTGAGGCCTTGATGTGATCCAGATCTGACAGAGATGTAAGGCATGACTTAGTGACTCCACTTTTATGCAAAAAGTTGTCATAACTTCAAATTTAAGAAAAAAACTTTACTTATATTTATTCAAATAAAATTAAATGTATTGTAATTTTTATTAGACCAAACAAATCTTGAAATATATTGAATGACTGTAAATATAAGCTAGTAACTGATAAGATCCTTTATAATTTTCATATTGATAACACAATCACAATGATATTAATGTGACAAGTGAGCTTATTTTTCAGTCTAAAGTTTCTCAGAATATGATATATTGATGATTTTGCCATTTGTAATTCTTTTTCAATCGCTAATTGAGATAGATATGTTTTATCTTTAAAACGATTACAGCAGAAAACTTCATTTAACCAAACAAAGATTCAGGAAATGGTGTTATCACTGTGCTAAACCAGATACTTCTTTTATTCTTAGACAGCCAAAACATAAAAATATGAGTTACATGGATAAAATAAGCTTGTGATAAAGGCCAAAAGCCCCTCCTTCCTTTTAAATATTAACTAGCTTGCCATTTCTCCAGATGTTTACCTGACTCCCCTGCCCTCCTCTCCCACTCCTAGCATAAATCTGTATAGCAGGTTCAGGGTCTCCCTCTCCCTCAACATTTGGTTTTGTTTGATGCCAACAAGAATTCTATATTATTATTATAAAAATTCACCAAGCATTACTAGTTTAGGTGCCCTATTCCAACAGGCATCCAAATCCTTCCTGAGTGTCCCTCATATTATTTTCCCTTAATAAAGCAAGATTGCCTTTCTCTCTAACTCCTTACTGATTCTACACCTGTTCTTTCCTTTAGAAGCATTATTCATTAAGTAGGGTTGATGCTAATATTCCTTAGCAGCTGCCCTTGCTTCTCAAGTCATGGTTTAGGAAATATTAGAATGTAAGGGTAGACCTCATGTCTGGATGATGGGTCCTCTACTCCTTCTTCCCTATAGTATGACTGTGATTAAAAATATAAAATAAAATGTATTATATTTGTTAGTGGAAAATGGATCCCTTATCCATTTATATTTAATTATACAGAGATCTTTATAAGAAAATGAGAATTTCTTCTTAAGACTAGCCAAGCAATTAAAAAAAGACCAGATTTTTACTTTTTCTTAATTCACTTTCAGGACAGATAACTTTTTAAAGTTGAGAAATACATTAAAAACTATTTAGTAAATCTGTGATCCGTAACTATAATTTCCATAAATGAGGTTATTCTTTCAGGATAAGAACATGAGGGAGGGAGGGAGGAAAGAAGAAAGGAAGGAAGGAAGGAAGGAAGGAAGGAAGGAAGGAAGGAAGGAAG